>NC_084587.1:5029175-5156675 GCF_033807715.1 Cololabis saira | reverse complement strand
GGAGGATATTTTTTAAATTTTTTTTGGGGGGGGTCGTCGAGGTATAAATTATGAAAATCATACAGCTGTTTGTCTGTTCACTCTATAAAAAGCAGAACAAAGATCCATTATTTATAATAATAATAATAATAATAATAATAATAATAATAATAATAATAATAATAATAATAATAATAATAATAATAATAATAATAATAAATAAATAAAACAAACTACCTGTATCGGCATCAAAGCAAAGGCTCATGGGAAAACAGATGCTTAAATTCTGACTATTAAATGTGCTACTTTAACATTTAAGCTATGTTGTTGTGTTTAGTTTTCACTTCCATGTCGGTGAAGAGAATTGTGTTTTTGATTTTTTTTTAACCACCATGACGAATGTTCCAGTTAGCTCTTGTCTGTGTTAATTCATTAAATTCAATTAAATTAATTCAATTTTCGTCATTAATTGAATTCAGTGTGTAAAAAACCCACCAGAAATCCATCACCACTATTTATCTTTGTTTTCTTTGTTACACACTGATGTAAGAGAAGAAATACCTGAACAAAAGGACAAGAAAAGCGTCTGAAACACATTAATGTTATTTTACTTGGTTTTAATTGCATTGTTACTGGAGGGGGGGGGCTCTTGTTTCAGTTTTGTAACAAGACTTCTTCTAAGCAATAATGATCAAATATGAATCATGGTGAGATCTTGACCTGAGGAAATTTCAGATTGACCTCATTTTCTTTTTTATAGCATAATGAACATTTTCCTGCAGGAACTGATCAGCAGACACAATAATAACCCATAATAATCTGTCACTGAATAAACGGACGATGAAATCAAAGCGTCTCTGGGTTTTGTTTGTTTGTTGTGGGTTTTTTTTTTATAGGAACAATAAAGTCTGAGAGCAGTTTTCACACAGACACATATGTCGTCACATTTTCATACTAATCTGAATAATGAAAATGAGGCTGAAGCAGAGCAAAGAGAAAACAAATTCAGCTACAGATGACTAATTAATGTGGCCAAATGTGTGGGGAGGTCAGTGATCAATTATTAATCAGCCGTCAGATTGCAGGAATGTCATTAGATGTCTGGTTTGGGAGGGAGAGGGTTGTTGCGGGCCGGAGGCCTCGATCCGCACAGGTTCATCCGCAGGAAAAACCAAAAACACTGACTTTATCCACCTTCCTGGAAGCAGACGTTTGTAATTTGTTCCGCGGAGCTCGAGACTGGAGCGGGGAGAGAAATTGGGGACTGGAGTTGTAACTTGGCTCTTATTTTCGGCTCCAGAGCTGCAGAAAAGCGGTGGACAAGACTTTCTCAAATCTTTTTTCATTTGGGTTTGGTTTGTGACTTATAGCCTTTTTCTGAGAGGCGGTTGCCCTTGGTTACCGTGCATCCTTTCATGCCCTGCTGACTCGGAAGGGTCAGCGGTTCGTGCCAGCCTCCATAAATAAGCAGCTTCTCCTTGTGGAAGTATCCCGCCTTGGTTCTTTCATAATAATAATAATAATTATTATTATTACGCTGCCATCAGACTGTACAACCAGGCCTGCTCTTGGTAGTTTACGGACAATAACACGTGCAATAACAATAACAAGATGCACAATACCATATGTGCGATATCTGTCTGTCTACCTCACACACATTTTACTTGCTTTTTTGCACAGTTTTTTCTCTCGCACGACCTCTACTTCCATTGCAATGTTCTGTATATACTGTTTATATCTCGTAATTATATATATTTTCTACTTTACTTTTTTTGTACCCCTCCCCTGCATGTGTATGTTAAGCGTGCTGCTGCTAAACAAAGTGAGTTTCCCCATTGAGGGAGAATAAAGGATTATCTTATCTTAATAAAAAACACTTTCACATGTGTTACAACCAAAAATGTAATAACGGCCAATAATGTAATAATTTTGGCCATTTCAAATGTAATAAAGCCAATAGTGTAATAATGGGCCAATAATGTAATAAAACTTTTGAGTCAATAACGTAATAACCTTTTGCCAATAATGTAATGCCTTATTACATTATCGGCAAAAAGTTATTACGTTATTGGCTCAAATTGGCACATTATTACACTATTGGCTTTATTACATTTGAAATGGCCAAAATTATTACATTATTGGCAGTTATTACGTTTTTGGTTGTAACAACATGTCTCCCAGATCTGCTGGCCTTGCATTTTCAAAGGTTTTTGCTAATATTTCACGCGTCCTGTTGCTTTTCTGACCAGTCACAGGGAGCAGATACCCCTCATAAAAAGCCATCAGTCATCTAATCTCACCATTATTGTGAATGACAGAACATTGACCTCTGTGCGCCATAATAAGTCACAAAATCCATTTGAGACCTGCATTTTATATTAAAAAACAAAAGAAAACTGTGGTTTTAACGTGAGAGAGCATGGGGGAGAGTGAACCCGGGGCCGTGCCCGCGGGGCCCCCCTGAACCCCAGCCCCGTGGTTCGGGCCCTGGTTTCCCCCACAGCGCTCCTGGAGCTGCAGCTGCTTCCACGGCGACAGCCTGCGCTCCGCGCGCGTTATTAATAATTCACCTAATAATTCACTGCTGCTGCCCCAGTGCCCCCCCCCACACAAACCCCCCCTTCACCCCGGTAAACAACTGCCCCAGACCCACCACCACCTGCCCCTCCAACCCCATCCCTGCCATCGGTGGACAGAGTACTCGACCCCAGTACTTGAGTAAGAGTACAAATACTACTGGTCAAAATTTACTCCGTACAAGTAAAAGTAGCTCAGTCAAAATATTACTCAAGTAAGAGTAGAAAAGTACTTGCTTTTAAAGGTACTTAAGTATCCAAAAGTAAATGCTTTTAAATTTACTTTAAGTAAAAGTAAGAGTAAGAGTAAATTTCTTATTTTCCACATCAGTAAATTACTATATTTTTTCTAAATTAATTTAAGGATCTTTTAACTCTTGTTTCTGAGAATTAACTCTTTGAAACCAGCTGCACTGATGTGCTGCTTTTAGAACCACAATGTTATATAAAACCTGCAAAAGAAATAAGAGCAGACCTGAAAGTAACGAGTACTTTTCAGCCTTCCTAGAAATGTACTCGAGTAAAAGTAAAAATATTTATCTTGGAAATGTATTCAAGTAATAAGTACCAAAGAAATCTAATACTCAAGTAAAGTACAAATCCTCTGGATATGTACTTAAGTACAGTACTCAAGTAAATTTACTCCGTTACTGTCCACCACTGGATATAGGTGAGTTATTTGCAAATTTGGGGTTGATCCGCCGGAGCGCGCGGAATAAGGTTTTTCCAATTTTTACGCACCGGAGCTTCAGCCGGAGAACCCCCCCCTCCACTCCCCCTCGGAGCCCCGCACCGACCGTCGGACCCCCGGCATGTCGGTGTTGGTTTATGCGTCTACGGCGATCTGACGACGCACGACGCAAAACTGCGCTTTCATCTCGTTATAGTGAGGAGGAGGCGGTGAGGGACGAATCCCCCCCCATCACAACCCCCCCACCCCCAACCAACCAGAGAGAGAGAGAGAGAGAGAGAGAGAGAGAGGGAGAGAGAGGGAGCGATCAGGAAGGTAAAACGGATCCGGCGCGCGGCGGAGTCGCTGCAGCCTTTTGGACACATTTGGGTTCAGAAGCTTCTCCACCGCAAATATCTGCACATGCAAAAAAAAGAAAAAAAGAAAAAAAAAACAACAACAAAGGGAAAAAGAGAGAAAGAAAGAGAGAAAGCTGAACTGAACTCTTACTTCGGGTCACCTCTCCTTTCCTTTCCCCCGTCCACGCTTTTTTGCTTTTGCGCGTTTCCAACCCGCGCGTCATCCACCCGCTTTTTACGCACACGGAGGTTCGGGGTCTCCGGCCGCTGCAGGGACGCGTCTCGGGGACTCGGCTCGTCTCCACGACTTTCCCCGGCTCTCCACGACTCTCCCCCCGGCAGGACATGGACAGGCGAGCCGGTACGAGCCGCTGATCAGAGCTGATCGCAGCTGATCTGATCGCAGCGCGGAGCCGGAGCCGGAGCTGGAGCTGCTCTTCTCTCCCGCACCTCAACCCCTCGCAGAGTGGACCCACTTCTGAAAAGAGTCGCGTTTTTTCCTCTCTGGGCCCGAGGCCCACTTGTTTAAAGGTCTTCTCTTTTTTTTTGGTTGCTTCCGGCAGCAGCGCAGGGACCGGCTCTTCCCCCCCTTCCTCCTCGGCTCTCTCTCCCTCACTTTACTTTTTTTTTTTGGAAGCTGAACTTTTAAAGGAAAATGGGGCATTGAGAGCGTTTGGCAGATCTCCCCAGCGCTATAATGGTACGTGCTTTGTAACTCAATAATTTCCTTTTTTGTTTGGGGTCTATTTAGGCTGAACCGCGTTGCACCGGCGGTAAACAAGAGCGGGGGGTTCGATTCCCTCATGCATCCCTGCAGAGGTGCTGGTTTATTCCTCCATCTGCTTTTTTTTTTTTTTTTTTGCAAAAGATAGAAGTTCAAGTTTAAGTGAGGCCACAGTTGACAGTTGCTACACCTGTGTGCACGTGTGTGTGTAAGTGTGTGTGTGTGTGTGTGTGTCAACCTGCTAAGAAGCCGGTTTGATGATTTTAAAAAGCATCAGATTTTATTTGATGGGATTTCTTAGAATAGAATAGAATAGAATACTTTATTGTCTGTCCCAATGGTGACAGAAATTCCTCTTTGGAACATTAAGCAACCTCACTGGTTGCTTAATTTAAACCTAAATTCTCTATTTTAACGCAGCTGTATAATTTTAATTATAATAAACTGCCCTTTTCATGCTATTACTTCAAATACACTTCCATTTTACCATCCTTAGAGCACAAATCTACATAATATTGTCTATTGGAGCCTAAAAATCACGTCCTCTCAGTCATGTGGATGTCTGACGCGCCTCCTCCTTCTACAATCAACAGAATCCAACTCAAAAGAGATTCTAAACCGATGAGATCTGAGACTCTTTTTATTATTTTGGGTCATTTTTAATGGGCCTATCATCCCGAGTGCGTGCAGGGTTTGCTTTATGTTTGTCTCCCAGCGCCCGTCCCTTTTTTCTGATTCTCTTTTCATCAATGGGCACTTCATTTGCGTAGCTGATGACACTTTGTGGCGACTACAAGGGTGTGGGGGGGTGTATGGGATTGGGGGGGGGGGGAGTGGGTGACACACAGACGGTCTTTGTGCAGCAGAACAAGCTGCTGATGCCGAGCTGCTGCTGCTGATGGAGGGAGCGCAGCGCGCACCGGCCGCGCTTAAGGCTCAGCTCAAAAGCGGATGATGCGGCTGCGAATCATCCCTCCAATCCTCCCGCATTTACAGGGATAAATATATTATATTCTATAATCGATATCTTCTTAAAATCAGCTGCTTTTTCCCTTTTTTTAATGGCAAAGGATCAGTTTGTTTCCATTATTGCTCTTTTTCCCTCCAGCGCGCAGCTGACAGTGATGCTGGAGGAGGATTCACGGGCTTCAAATGATCTCAGTTTATTCTAAAACCCCCTTTTTGAGTCAAAGGCAGCTCAGGAGAGCAAAGCTGGAGATGCCCCCGTTTAGTTTGCTTTTTCTGTGTCATGATTTGGATGTGAATATGTGAGGCTGCTGCGTGCAGGACGAGCAGAGGAAATCAGCAGAATAATCCACATTTCATCCTCTGAACAGAATCGTTCTTCTACCCCAGCAATAATTAAACACACAAACAGATTGAATGAAAGTTCACAAGTTTGTTTGAAAAGTTGGGGGGGAAAAAACAAACATAATAGTTTATGTGTTCTCGTGTCATCAACCAAAATCGTTTAAACACGCATATTTAAAATACAACAAGCTTTTATTCCCCATTCCCTCTGTTATACTGTGAGTTTTGTGTCGTGTTGCAACAGTTTATTTTTCTATGAATCACCAACTTTATTGTTTCAGTCTGAGCTGCAGTTCAAAGGCCTGAGCGCTGGTGTGAATGATGGGAATGATGTGAATGATGTGAATGATGTTTGAATGATGTGAATGATGTGAATGATGTGAATGTTTGCTGCGCGTCGGTGTTGCGCAACTTTCTGGGTTCACCTGTCAGAAATATGAGCCTCGTCCAGCTGCTGGTGCCACATCTGCACAACAACACACACACTCACACACACTCTCTGAAATAGGCATCAGCTGTCCGGTCACGTGTCCAGGGCCCGGCCGCGGGCCGCGGTTCGTGACCTGCAGCGGGGTGTATGTTGTTTGGGGGTCACGGGCCCAAAAACTCCCGAGGAAAACCTGCCAGCCGCAGGAGTGACGTAGCTGGAGCCCAGAGGGGTTGTGTGCACGAATCCTGAAGGATCATTAGTTGGTGTAAACGCTCGGAGCAGCGTTTGAAATGAGCTCGACGCCCTGCGTCATTGAGTCATGCCGCGTTTGCATGTGTGTGTGTGTTTGTGTGTGTGTGTGTGTGTGTGTGTGTGTGTGTGTGTGTGTGTGTGTGTGTGTGTGTGTGTGTGTCGTAATGCATTCTCTGCTTCCTGGTCTTTGCGGTAAACTGTGCCGTATTAGAACCGTAACAACCGCAGGAAAATCTGTCCGCGGATCAGTCAGTCCCAGCGTGACACAAAGGGCTGATTGTACCAAACCCAAAAACCTCATTGTCGGGAGCGCGCATGCAGCCCAGGCAGCGCTCCCGCGCCTTAAGTGAGTGTGGTTTAGCCATTAAAAGCAGCTCCAAAACCAACCAGGACCCATGCACGGCGGGAACCAGGAATCAGGCCTCCGCCGTGCGCCATGCGCGCTGCGAGTACATGGCACAGAAAAGCGCGCATGCAAACCCCGCAGTTTGTGCACCGGTGCATTTCTGCATTTCTGCAGGGCCACAACGTCCATCACCCAGTCCCGTCGAGCGAGATCAGGAGTCTGGAGCTGCCGGGACTTGCGAGGCTCGGGGTGTGCCGAGGCCCTGGATTCTGTTCAGACTTGTCGGTTTGTTGAAGCCGACGCGTCTTCACGTGCGTCAACCACTTTCACTTCACCTCAGCTCACCTCGGCTCACCTTCGGCAGGGTTAGATCTCCGTTTCTGGTTCTCTCCTGCACCACGTGCTTCGTGCACAGTCCAGAGTCCCATTATTGTAAAAAAAAGAAGCAGCCAATCTTGTGCGTCTTGGCCGCGGCTCAACCTGCGAGACCCACAAGTGGAGGGAAATAATGAGCCGCGCTCCGCTCAGCCATCCATCTACTGCTTTTGTGTGTTTTTTTCTCCTAAATGCAGCCTTTCAATTTCAAATATTTTGTCTATGCACCCCCTTCCTCCCCCCCTTTTTTCATTTTCACCCCCCTGAGACAGTTCGGTTGTGTGAAAAATAGTATTTTTCCAACATTTTCTCCCCGAGGTAGCTTTGGCAGGGACTCACACGGCGGCCATGTCTGCCTTTCATTCCGTCCTCACACACTGCGGAACAGATCGTCGGTGCGGCCCTGGCGTCTTTGAAGTGACTGCCATCTCACGCAGGTTTGGCTGGACCGTCTCCCTATACCTCAGCTCAACCCCCCCCCCCCTAAAAAAACCCTCCTCCACCACCTCAAATTCTCATCCTGTGCCTTAAACTTGGCAGTGTTTGGTTCAAACGCTGCATTTCAGACACATAGTGGTGATAATAATTATGCATTGTAAAAGATTGGTGGTTGGTTGATGATTGATGACTGAACCAGGTGTGTAAATGTGTGTGTGTGTGAGAGTGTGTGTTTGGAGCTCAGGAAGACAGAGAATCATTGATACGTTGCCATTCATGTGCTTTAAAATCGAGCCATCTGAGAACAAATTCCACCATCAGGGTCTTTCATGCACACACAGCTCTGCAGAGGCGTGTGTGTGTGTGTGTGAGTGTGAGTGTGTGTGTGTGTGTGAGCAGGTTTCGGAGATCTCACCTCCAAAGAATTCGGCCATATGGTCACCAACACGTATTCCCGGGGAGATGGAGACGGATAGAGCTCGGGCCAAGGGAAAGAGAAGTGTCCTCTTTTGTCAGAGGAGGAAGCTTAAACCGGCTCCCCTACCTCAGTCAGATGAGACGGCTCAGGCACAAATAAATACAGGGGGGGGTGAAGGGGTGGTGGAAGAAAAATCCTCCAAAGCATCCTCTTCTCCACATATTTGTGAAGCAGGAAAATCTGTCTCAATTAACACATTTGCAATCGGGCGATGATGGACTCCAAATAGGTCACTCTCTCAATCTCCCGCCTCCGAATCTTCCCTCTAAAATGTTAATTAAGGAGGGCTTTGAGATTCTTTCGCTCTGGGCTTGGCCATATGGGCCGGGCATATGCTCTATATATATAGTACAATATATAATTCATCCAGTGCTGCAGGAGAGAGCGGTTCGGGGGGCCTGGAGTTTCGACTACAAAGGGAGTCAGTATGTTGCGGCCTCCCCGGTGGCAGGTACAGAGCTTAGCCTGTTCATTAGCTGCCTGTTATTCACTGTTGCACAATGGGATTGAGGTTCATCAACACCTGTTTCCTTGGCTGACGACATAAAGAGGGGCTTTTAAATTCCTATTTGTCGGTTTGGTTAATATGAAATGGAGAGGAAGTGATCTTTTTGCATGGAGTTTAGCTGCTCTGTTTTTGGTCCCTGACAGCTCCGGCTGGGAGGATGGTGAAGCTTTTCCCTCGCAAGGATTATTTTCCAATTGCCAGTATGTTTCCTCACACACTAGTTGTCCCGCTGCCATCCTACCCAGACACCCATTCACCAGCAGAGCCAATGGAAACAGCCCTTTCACCACACGCAGCTTTTTTGGGTTCGGGCTCAACCAATCCGGAGAGGCCTGTGCGCACCTGACCCTGTCACCGGCCAATCGCAGAGGTCCCCGCGCACCTGACCCTGACCCTGGCTGCGTCCGAAATCCCATACTTCCACCCTAATGAGTAGCAAAAACAGTATGTGAGATTTGTTAGTGTGTCCGAAACATTAGTACGTACTCAATAGTATGTGCTATCCATACTCATTCTGGAGAAATGTATTAGTATGGATTGATGCGGTGTGTCCGAAATGCCATACTAAACAGTATATACTAAAAAGTATACTTATACTTTTATACTTTACTCACTTTTGAGTAAATATCAGTAGTCTGCATTAATTCGGACGTACTATTCAGAGCGCACACGTCACATACTGCCGTTGGGAGGAAGTGCCGTGTCACAGCAGCGCTCCGCTCCGCTATTTCCCATTTATCGTGGCCCAAACAAGATGACATTATATAATATTATTATATACGAATATTATAATATTAATATTATATAATAATATTATTATACTTAATATTATACTTATGACATATACGTATCACTTAGCAACCAAACGCCGCTGCATTGTGGGAAGTTTCTGGTTAGCTACTGTACATCAATCCACACTAATACATTTCCCCAGAATGAGTATGGATAGTACATACTATTGTGTACGTACTAATGTTTCGGACGCACTAACAAATCTCACATACTGTTTTTGCAACTTAGGGTGGAAGGATGGGATTTCGGACGCAGCCTTAGTGTGGTTTGATGGACACTAGCTAAGCAGAAACTTCCCACAATGCAATGCAGCGGTGTTTGGTTGCTAAGTGTTGCGCGGATACGTATATGTCATAATTATAATATTAAGTATAATAATATTACTATATAATATTAATATTATAATATTGGTATATAATAATATTATATAATATCATCTTGTTTGAGCCAGGATAAATGGGAAAGAGCGGAGCTGCTGTGACAGTAGTTGTTACCATGGTAACAACTCCTCCTCCTAACGGCAGGAAGTGACGTGTGGCTCTGAATAGTACGTCCGAATAAATGCATACTACTGATATTTACTCAAAAGTGTGCCGAACTTAAGTATACTGTTTAGTATATACTGTTTAGTATGGCATTTCGGACGCACCCACTGTCTGCGTCCGGAATTTCATACCCTAATGAGTAGCAAAAACAGTATGTGAGATTTTTTAGTGCGTCCGAAACATTAGTACGTACTCAATAGTATGTACTCTCCATACTCGTTCCGGAGAAATGTATTATTGATGGACACCAGCTAAGCAGAAAGTTCCCACAATGCAATGCAGCGGTGTTTGGTTGGTAAGTGCTGCGCAGATACGTATATGTCATAAGTATAATATTAAGTATAATAATATTATATGATATTAATATTATAATATTCATATATAATAATATTATATAATGTTATCTTGTTTGGACCAGGATAAACAGGAAAGGTCGGAGCGGTGCTGCTACTGCTGCTGTGACAGGAGTTGTTACCATGGTAACAACTCTCCCTCCCAACGGCAGGAAGTGTCGTGTGGCTCTGAGTAGTACGTCCCAATTAATGCACACTACTGATATTTACTCAAAAGTGTGCCGAACTAAAGTATACTTTTTGAGTATATACTGTTTAATATGGCCTTTCGGACGAACCGAAGAACTCAAACACAAAGACACGAGCTTCAAAATAAAACAGGAAGTAACAAACCGTGACACAATTTATGCAATTATAACTGAAAACTTTAATGTTTTCATACCTTTAAACATATTTAAAGGCAAAAACATGGCACCAGTTATACTTGTATCCAACAAAACATTCCTTTTTTGGGCAAAAGTTGTAATGTAATGATGAAAAAAATCGATCTTTAGACATACAAATCGATTTTTAGGAATTAATATGAGAATCGATTTACAATCGGAAAATTGATTTTGCATACTATTGATATTTACTCAAAAGTGTGCCGAACTAAATTATACTTTTTGAGTATATACTGATTAGTATGGCATTTCAGACACACCGCCTCGGTGCGTCCGAAATGCCATACTAATCAGTATATACTCTCAATACTCTACCTGTCTCCGGCCGCAGGACGGGCCAATCAGAGGTCTCCGCGCACCTGACGCACCTGACTACCGTGCATGGGGCTGGTGTGGCCCCTGCAGGTGCAGGTGTGGCCCCTGCAGGTGCTGGTGTGGCCCCTGCAGGTGTGGCCCCTGCAGGTGCCGTGGATCCGGGCCATGGCTCCTCCGACCAGCCAGCCAATCAGGCGCGTCGCCGCGCTGGCAGCCGTGCATGGCACGATGATGGCAGCCTGTGCGCATGCGCCTCACCGGCGTATTAACATGTATAAATGTGGATGTGAGGAACTCCACAAACCCCCGTTCCCACAATGCCTGCAAAATGCGCCTGCAAGGCACAATTGTCAAATTGGTCTGATTCACATCACAAATCAGCACAGATTACTTTTGTAATACTGTATTTGACCCGGTCTTTGTACGTTTTGACCGTATAGAAACGTAATTCTCGTCAGTTGTGTGAAATAAGACCTGGAAACAGACATTGTGGCATATAATTGTCAAATTGGTTTAATTCAACGTACAAATTGTTACAGATTACTTTTGTAATACTGTATTTGACCCGGTCTTTGTACGTTTTGACCGTATAGAAACGTAATTCTCGTCAGTTGTGTGAAATAAGACCTTGTTTCAGACATTGTGGCATAGATAGAATTGTCAAATTGGTTTAATTCACCGAATTGTTACAGATTACTTACTTACTGTTCTTTGCACGTTTTGACCTTATAGAAACGTTTTTTCCATTTTAAGAATGAGATGTGTACCTGCTGCACTCTACTACCCTTACTTTTCAACTTGCTTTTTATTATTTTACCTCTTTTCTTATAATTGTATGTGTTATTTATGTTTTAATTGCGTCTTGCCGCTTTTAATGTCGATGTAAAGCACTTTGAATCACCTTGTGTTGAATTGTGCTCTACAAATAAACCAGCCCTGCCTTATCAGCGGGCCTCTCTCTGGCTACATCATCTCAAAGCCTCAACAATAGGCGCTGTGTTGCCCCCCTCAAGAAGCCGAGGGCCTCGACAATAAAAGAAGACTAGAAGAGAAAAAAGGGAAGAAAAAAAACATGTTTATGGACTAATAAAAATGATTAGAAATCGCACAATTGCAGAAAAATGGGAGGTTTGCGAGTTGCAGATTATCTGTAATAAAACCGGCGAGCGAGGGGAGAGACAGGGGCGAGGGTGAGGTGCGGAGCGAGCTGTGCAGACCTCTTATTGCGAGGGATATGAATAGCCTTTGTTTTCACCACAACTCGGGGCTGTGTGGTCTGCCAACGTCTGGCTCTTATTATGGAGCTTGTGTCTGCGTGTCTGTGTAAGTGGCAATGCACGTGTGCATTGGCGTGTGCATGGTCTATGTTGCCATGCGCTTGTGTGCGAGGCAGATCAGCGAGCACATGGGTGTGGAAACACAAAAAAAAGAAAGAAAAGAAAAAAGGAAAAAAGGGCAATTATATTTTTTTGAGAGACTGTACTGTACATGTGTGCAGAGAGACGCTTCTCTCGGGCTTCTCTCTGCTCTCCCGCTCAACCAAATGGATATGGCATGGGGTCTTGGGCTGGCACAAGCGCCTTGTGCATGCTTTTTTATCCGTTAAAGTTGTGAAATGAAATAGGATTTCACAGAACGTCACAGCGGCTGTGGGATTTGGGCTCCCTTTGGCTGAGAAGAGTGGGATATGTTGATCCAATCAACGGCAGAACTGCAAGGAGAGCCTATTTCACAGCTCCTGGCTCTGCCAGAACCCTGCCTGCCCGCCTGCCTGCTTGACTTAGAATACAAATGAAGCTCCCTCAATGCACACCTACACACATATGCATGCGTGCACAGCGGCACTTGGACCGCGCATGCAAAGTGCTGTGGCGCTTCTGCTGGAAGAAAAATAATCGTGTCATTATTATTCATTCTTAGGTGATTCCAGGAAAAGAAATAATTGCATGCAGTCTAACATATCTTAAATTATTTGTATTTGACAAAATACCTTTTTGTTCAAATGCAGAAATGACACTGTAACTGTCATTAAAAAAATTAAATATGAATGAAAAATCTCTGCCAAATAAAAAAGCCCAGTGAGCTTTTATTTTGAAAAGTCGCAAAAGGACCGGCTGGGATTTAATCAAATACTTTCCCTTCTGTGTTTCAGGCTACTGACACGTACCTGGTGAACGACGATCCCACGAGAGGCCCGGGAATGCCTGAATGTTTCCTCGTGTCTGATACTTACAGGGTATAAACACCCCCCAAAACACACACACACACACACACACACACACACACACACACACACACACACACACACACACACACACACACACACACACACACACACACACACACACACACACACACACACACACTACAAGCTCTCTATTCTGTCCTGACGACATGTGAATGTTGAAAGAATGATTTTGTGAAAGACACAATAAGATCATTTCTTTTTTCTGATGGAGAAAGTGGATGGGAACGCTAAATAACTTTGTGTATTTTGGAAAATCACCAGACTTCAGTAGAGGACCACTTAGCTTTGCTAACCGAGACATCGGGCTTATTCTGAATCTGAACATTAGCTGATATTATGTTCAGGAAATATATCAATATATCTGGATTTATGAAGGAGGCCACGCCGACGCCGTAGTGGTTCATCTAAAGATGAGAAAACGGGTGGAAACAACCGGCTTTAACTCATGTTAATGTTAAATAGCACAATATAGCTATTTAAGCAATGCGTTGCGTATCATTCCTTCTGATCTGACCTATCCATCCATCCATTCATCCATCCAAGGGTGCGAGCTGTTGTTGGCTTCAGCGGTTGAGTTAGCAGCTAGCAGCGTCGATGTGAGCCCCCTTCACTCTCCTACCCCTTTTCCACCAAACCAGTTCCAGGGCCAGTTCTGGGCCACAACTCGTTCAACTTGCAAACCAGCTGAGAGAGAACCGGTTTGTTTTTCCACATCTTGGGTGGTAAGGGAAGCCACGTCATTACGTCTCTGCAAACGTCAGTTACGTCGCTGCAAACGTCAGTTTCATCGCTGCAAACGTCAGTTACGTCGCTGCGTTTGCGTGAAAGTTGCAGCAACAACCAGGTATCTGCTCTAACAGGACTTGGTCCACATAGCTCCTCCGTGGAGACATCTCTAAAAGACAGGTTGTCTCCTCCTCAGACCCAATGATGCTTTGCTGCATCCAGATTCATTCTTATTTGAAAATGTCTCCGGTCCTGTCCCAATACTCCCACTACCCCTCGTTTTCATCCCTACCCCTAAATTTTGCGCGTTCCCGTGAGGGTAGTGGTGTCCCAATTCCTCTTTTCACCTAGTGGTAGTGAAGAAAAGTAGTGTAGTGGCTATGAATCTGTCCCTACGGATCGAGGGATTTCCGATCCTCACTAGATGATCTAGGGCCAGAAAAATTTCCCAGAATGCTTTTCGTCGTCATTTGCGGACTGAATCAAAAAAAAAAAACATGGCGAACATTTCTTATTTTTTAGTAAATAAAATCAATATTTTGAGTTAGTTTCTGCATAAAAATGCGTTTTGATTACATTTCTAGCGAGAAATATATATTTTACTTTCATAATATTCACTCAGTGAATGTACATAATCACTCGTTTGCCCGTTTTTGCAACCTCGCCAGAATAAAGGCTGATTTATAGTTCCGCGTTACACCAACGCAGAGCCTACGGCGTAGGTTACGCGGCGACGCGCGCGCTGTACGCCGTACCCTACGCCGTAGGCTCTGCATCGAAATCCCAAAATTTTCGGAGCAAATTTCTTAACAGGCGTAGCTGCAACTGTTAGATTTCATCTATTAAACCAACATTTATCTTCCTAAATGATTTATTTCAGCCAGCGGTAATTCTCAACAGAGCTGCAGGTTTATCCCCGGGACGACGGCGCAGGTTGACCCGGCCGTGAGCTGCTGCTGCCCCGGGCCGGCGACTCTTCTCCGAAAACATCGGATCAAATTTCTTAACAGGCGTTATTTGGATAAACTGAGCCCCGGTTGGGGATTTTAATCTTACTTTTACGCCTGAAAAAATATTAAAACTTAATAAAGTGGCATATTAACAGCGCTACAGCTGAAATTAAAACAGCTTTTGGCTCTCTGCTTCCTGATTTTAGTGGTGGTGCTGAAAGTAGGAGTAGTGGGAGTATTGGGACACGGCCCTGGGAGGATTTCAAGTTCCCTAAAATCTGTGGCTTCTTTTTTAGGGGTAGTGAAGAAAAGAAGGGCGAGTGAAAGAAAGTAAGGGGGAGTATTGGGCCTCCGTCTCTCAGTCTTGCTGTTGCCGTTGGTCTTAATAACTCCACCCCCTCCGCTTATGTTCTTTCCTCCTTGGAACTGGTTCTTCTGACCCGGAGTCAGTTCTTTGTCAGTGGAAACAGAAAGCCCGGTTCTAAACTCTGCACTGGTCCAGAACCAGAACCAGAACCAGAACCAGAACCAGAACCAGCCCTGGAACCGGTTTGGTGGAAAAGGCGTACCAGAGTCTTCCAGACCAACCACAAACTGGTCATGGTTCTTTGTTACTATTAAGAGACCACAGGCCATATTATCTTAAGAATAAGCCCAGTTATCGTCCATTAGGCCCAACAGCCAACATGTGAAGCTGCGTAACTTGAGGGGGGTGTATATGCTAGTAATTACTATTATAATATCATCATACTGTAATATTAATATACAGCATATTGTTATTATATTATGATGGAAAATGAGTCACTTTTGGATCCAGGCTCCAGTGATCAGTTGAATAACGGAGGGTTTCTTCAGCGTTGTTATTTTCTCGTGATGCCGAGACGTAAACAATGACTTCACCAGAAAACCCAAACAGACCAAAGCCCGTCTGCCCTGATCCTGCAGGCGTCATCCTGATCCTCATCCTGCAGGCCTCCGTCCCCCGTCCTCCGTCCTCCGTCCTCCGTCCCCCGTCCGCCGTCCTCCGCTAGCCGGCCTGATGGGCAGCAGTGAGGGGAGACACTAGTGGGGAACCTGCTTCTCCTTCAGGGCCTTTCAGGCGGACTGAGGTTTTTCTAGAGCAGCAGAGCGAAGGAGAAGCTTCCTATTTAGAGCAGAGACGTACATAAAGACGTCTACGTTGATGCATCGTGACCTAATGTTGGACCAGGTTCAGATTTTCCCTCCTGAGATGTTTTGCACAGGTGTCAACGCCGCCGCCGCCGCGCTTCCCAAAGACCCTGAACGGGATCTTTGCGTCGACACCAGCCGTGTCAGGATTAGCTGCTTTGTTTGCTCGACATTTATTCATTTGTACTTCCTGTAAAATCTCCAGTACATCTTAACGGATGTTGTGAACTTGTTTATAGGCTTTCTTTACATTCAAAAGCAGTTTTTTTCTTAAAAAGCCAACCTTTTCAGTGGCATGCATTTCTTTACTACGTTTCTGTTCTTCGGAGGAAACTCTGCGAGACGTTTACTGCATGTAGTCATTTCTCAAAGGTTGAGTTTCAGGCTACGTTTACAGTCCGACCGCCTGCAAAGCTGTTGCTCTGGCCGCGGTGCCCCGATCTGACAGGTTTTGTTTATACGCTAAAATTAAGCCGTGATGACATCAGACTAGCATAATAAAACTCTTTTTTTGGTTGTTTTTTCTCTTCTTCCCCCCTCTTTTGCTGAATGCAACCACGGTAAGAGATGCAGTAATCCGAACCAGTCCGAGTATAACGTATGACCGGCTATTAAACACAGTAAACATATAAAAAGCAGCAGGCGTAACACATTTTCTCTGCACACGCACTCAGATTGAAAACAGATCCAAGGAGTCGCTGCGATCCGTGATCCGTATACGGCGTAGGATATGTTTGCGAGCTATAGTGGCCAGTCAGCCGTTTCCCTCCCGGCTGCATATGCCTGCATGAGCATGAGCGCCGCACGGCCCGCGCTTCCCAGGGCACGTATAAACAGCTTACTCCAACAATATTTACACTGTACGGAGAAGTAAATGGCACGGTTATGCTCCTTTTCCACTCGCAGATTTCCTGCCTGCACAAAAAAAGCGGCCTCAGCCACCTGTCTCGCACATTTAGCAATGCTAATGAAAGTATCAGTAGGCCGCATCACTCTCGCTCTTTAATGGTAAGCCGCAGGCGACGGTAAACAGGAAGTGTATGGGTAGGCGCCTCGTGTCAATAGCAGACCGCAACAACGCTAACTTTAGCTGCACCACATGGTTTTCTCATGCGCTCCCTAATGGAGAACGTAGTCTGGGAAACCGCTGAAAAGCCTGAACCCTGGACGGGTTTTGGTAAATGATTAAGGGGGGGGAACAACCTGAGCGCGGGAGTCGCGGTGTAAGCTAGTTAGGGGCCAAAGCGGCCGCTCCGGTTCCCGCCAACTGCCAGGTACGACGGCCGGAGGCCGTAGGGTTGACGAGCGGTAACGGAGAAGGGTGAAACATTAGAAAACAGAAAAATGGAGAAAAAAACCTGAGCAGAAAGGACCACCGAGAAAGAGAAAGAGGACGAGGGCTGGACGGAGAGGGAGAAGGAGGGAAAGCAAAAGGCGCACACAAAGGCTTTTGGGTTTGGGCCTGTGCCTTGAGCGGGGTGTGGTTTGGAAAGAGCAGGAACTCTGGGAAAAGGGAACTCTATACCTCCAAATGCTCGACCGTTTTTCACATTTATTTAGTATTTCCTTCTCTTTTTTTTTCCCTCCCGCTCGTTTTCTCTCTGAGAACCTTTTTTTCCCGGAGCACCTTTTCTTTCGCCCGCTTCCACATCTTGCGTGCGTGCACCGCGTGTGTCTACGTAGCCCGTGTGTAATGTATATTGCATGCACGTGTGCCTCTGCGGTGTGAGTGTCTAAGTATCGTACATAGGGCTGAGGTCTCGTAAAGCTGCACAGCTTCATACCCCCCCCTCCCCTTCTCCTCCACCTCCATGCAAAAAACCCCCCAAAAAAAACTAAACTTGGCAATCAAGCGCCAGGGTGACTTCAGCCCCCAAATCAAACCCTTTTTACACAACTTAAACACACTCACAGATGTATGCACACGCAGCACACACACTTGCACACACACACACGCGTGCACGGGGCAGGGGGCTTATGTATAATTGCAGGCACTCTGCCTGCATATATGAGTTTGATTAGAGCGAGGAGCAGGGAGCGGGCGAGGATAAAGCCCAGCCTGATTAGAAACAGAGTTCATTGCTTCCATACAATAGGACTCACAATGAGGTTTGGTTCGGGCCACGTTTGCCCCAGTCCAGGTATCTTTTGTCTCCGCCTACGTATACGGAGCTAGCGCTGGGATATGACTTAGAAACTATAAGAGCATGGAAACATCCTTGAAAAGCTCCAGACTTTTATTTTTTACTCTCCTTTCATAGTAAAAACATTTAAAAGTCCCCCCCCCCCTCCGGTGCAACTTTCTTTCCACGGTGAGGAGTATCCAGTCGTACTTGTGCATACAAATTAGAAGTTGCGGTTTTTGCCCTGTTCTGAACGCTAAAGTCTGCTTTATCTGCACGTTTAATTTGCTGAGATGAATCATCTCAGCTCGGAGCTGCATGCACGGCTTTCTCTCACTTTAGAGGAGGAAAAAAACAAAGCTTTGCAATCTCTGTGACAGAACGTGACATTATTATCAGACAGGATGCCCAGGGAGGACTTCCTGTCTGAGGCCTCACAATAAGTTGCTGTGACAACCCCTGCAGAGGGAAAAGCCACAAGAAGTCGCTGCTTTTCTTTTATTGCCGTCTTCTTTTGTCAGTCTTCTTTCTTTTAAGGGGGCAAAGAAGGATGAAGACACAATCCCAGATATTTTTTCCACGTTTAAATGACTTCTGCAGGATTATTTAAGCTTACAGTGTTATGTGGAGTTAACGTTAAGCAACCCTCGACTGTTTTATCAGGTTTATTTATCAGAATCAGAATAAGAATCATGTTTATTTGGCAAAGTCAGGTCAAACAAGACAGTCAAAGTCAAAGTAGCTTTATTGTCAATTCTTCACATGTCAAGACATACAAGGAATCGAGAGGACGTTTCCCACTTCCCTCGGTGAAACAAAGTGCGCAGGCACAACAGATACACAAGACATTTCCTAAAAAGTTTGCATAAATACAATAGTACTAAGATGGCAGTGCAAAAGGCAATTCTGGTAAAAAAAGAAACATTTTTTAGGGTTTATTTGGACATTGACAGTGCAAATATTGACAGGGAGATTTGGGAATTTGGGAATTTGACCTGGTTATTTTCACTCACTGTATAGCTCTTATTAACATATATACAATTTAAAAAAGGGAAAGGTGCAGTCACTTTTTTCATTAAGATACAAATAGAAAAATAGAATAATAATAATATATAATAAGAAGGACCAAATCATCACTTTGGCATCAATAATCTCAAGTAATATATTTTAAAACCAGATCATTGATAAACTGTTTCATTAAGTTGAACCAGTCCGGTTCTTTCTGTCTATTTTCTTAAAAAAGTTTGAAAATATGGCTCTCATTTATCAGAATCAGAATCAGAAAAGGGTTTATTGCCAAGTTTGTTAAACACACACAAGGAATGTGTTGTGGTGATTGGTGCAACACAATACAATACAAATATAAAAGCAAATATATAGAGATAAAATGTATAAACAGAAATTTACAATATGAGGTTTTTAAAGTGCTGGATATGAGTCTGTACAAAAGTGACTTAGGACGTGCGTTAATGTGACACATAAAGTCAGGATTGGAATATTTACGTTAATGTAACATACAGGACTGTCTCAGAAAATTAGAATATTGTGATAAAGTTCTTTATTTTCTGTAATGCAATCAAAAAAACAAAAATGTCATCCATTCTGGATTCATTACAAATCAACTGAAATATTGCAAGACTTTTATTATTTTAATATTGCTGATTATGGCTTACAGTTTAAGATTAAGATTCTCAGAATATTCTAATTTTTTGAGATAGGATATTTGAGTTTTCTTAAGCTGTAAGCCATGATCAGCAATATTAAAATAATAAAAGGCTTGCAATATTTCAGTTGATTTGTAATGAATCCAGAATGTATGACATTTTTTTTAAATTTAATTGCATTACAGAAAATCACAATATTCTAATTTTTCTGAGACATTCCTGTAGATAGATAGATGGATAGAAAATCAATCAATCAATCAAATTTTTTAATTTTTTATATAGCACCTTTCATCCAGGTACATGAAATACTATAATACAGATTATAATTCTAAAAAAAAAATTAAAAAAAATGCATGAGACTTTTTGCACTTTTTGTGTTATTGGAGCATAAAGTTTGACACAAGAGATTTTTTTTTTTTTAAAGTCAAAAAGCCGCCAAAACGGCCCCGGTAGATCGCTTTTAAATTCAAAGTTCAAGTTCAGCTCCGGTGTGTGAGAGAAAGCAGGGGAGGGACAGAGAGAGAGAGAGAAAAAAGGGGGGAGTCAACTATGGAGGGAGGAGGGAGGGAGGGAGGGAGCAGAGAGAAAAAAACTTTCCTGTAAAGTTGGTGCGGACGGAGCTTTCACTGCGAGCCAGCGAGCGAGGCGGGGTTACAGCAGCCGGGACCGAGCCAGCCAGCCGCGGCGGCTTTGCGATGCAGCACCGCAGCGAGCCTCCATCCAACTCTGTCACCAACAACTGCAACTTCCATCTCTAGAAACAAACCAACATGTACTCCCCTTACTGCCTCACACAGGTATGGAAAAACAAAAAAAAAAGCAAGAAGGGAATGGTGAAACTAGTGCGGGGCTTGAATTGGACGCCGTTTTCCGGTTTGTGTGGCGCGTCTCTCTCTTTACTGTAGCGGTTTACATTGCAGTTAACGGCTTGGTTTATGGTTCCGCGTTAGAGCGACGGCGTAGGGGACGCGGCGACGCACACCGTAAGGTGTGCGTCGCCGCGTACCGTACGCCGTTGGCTCTGCGTCGATTTAACGCAGAAGCATAAATTCAGGCTTTAGTGTGTGTGTTTTTGCGCACTGGTGTGTGTGTGTATGTGTCGCGCTGCTGCCGCCTGTCATTCCCTTTTATTCCAACTCCCTTTTTCCCTGATAGAGTTCACCCCCCCCCCTCCACTTCCACCCCTCCATCGCGCTCCTTCTTTCTTTTTTAATGGCACTTCTTCTTCTCCAACGGGCTTTTTTTTTCTTGCGCGTCTCATTGCGCGTGGTTTGGAGAGAAAATGGCGCTTCTCCCAATTCTATTTAATATGAAACGGAGGTTGAGGGAGAGAAAAAAGGAAGAAGGGGGCTCGGTGTCCTGACAGCTGCTGCGTAATTACCGACGCATTGATCGATCAGTGAACCTGACACTATAAGTTTGGAAAAAAGTCCGTCTCGTTATTATAAGGTTCGTGCAGGGAGAGGATTTTTTTTTTCTTCTTCTCTTTTCTATTTTCTGAGTTGCATGGCTCATTGCGGGTTCTGGGAGAGCCGAGTCCTCGACGGGAATCTCTCAGGGTTCACGGCGGACGTTTGCAGAATTTCCCCCATGCAGTCCGGTGTGTGTCACATCCCGGCGCGTATTTTCCCTCAAATTAAAGCGAGTGTTTAAGGCTTGCAGGCTGGAGAGGGAGGCACGTGTTTCACTTCCACCAAGGTGTCATTTTATCAAGGAATAATACCTCTTTTTTTATTTTATTCTATTTTTCTTACTTTTTTATTCTATAATCCCAATTTCTGTACTTATACAAACTCAGACCGGTTAAATAAGGTGGTTTAAACCGTGCGCGCATTTCCAAAGCTGCATAACTCGGCTCAGGCTGCAAGTCCGACGCAGATGAAGTATAGTTTTTACTGTAATTTAAAAATAAATAATCAGAAATAAACTATCATGTCTGGTAAAAAACTCTACATATTTAGCTTTACCATTTGATGCCTAAATTGCAAGATAAAAACCGAGTTTTGACCTTTTAACCTTCTCTCTTTTTTTTTACTCACCTCAAAAAGGCTGTTATTATCGTACAAGTGGATGTTTATGTGGAAATAGTCCAGTAAAACCGCCATCAAAAAAACTTTTTCAAAACATATAAAGCAGTTTTCAGCTTTTGTCTTTCTTTTTCTTTCATAAACAGCAACACGCATTTGTCTATAAGCTGTTTAATCTGTGAATTAAAGCAGATCTTTTCTCACCACGAGACCAAAGGTCAATATAAATGACCTCTCCGGTTTGCTTGGGTTTTATTTATTTTATCTTTTATTTTTTTACTTTTGGTGAAGGCTTGCATACGTGCAGATGTATTTAAAGTTTGCTTTTGTTGCGTGCGCGCACGGACCCGAGGGCAGTGCGGAGTTAACGGAGCTGCAGCTCCAGGCCGCGGCTCCGCTTCTGCCGCTTCTGCCGCTCCGGCCGCAAAAACACTTATTATTTCCTATTTAAGTGTTCAAATCTTACTAAAAAAACGCAGCCACGTGTGATTTTTTACTAACTGTATTCAAAACAGCAGCAGGGCCAGTTGCTCCTGACCTGCCGGCACCTAATCAGACAAATGCGGAGCGTTATTTATCATCCATGTGCGTCTTGATTTGGCTTTATAAAAACAGATTCTTCACTTCACTCTTTTATTATTTCTATTATTATTATAATTATTATTTATTACATTTGTGTGTGTGTTTCACAGGAGTCACGGCCTGATGCCGTCTCTTTTTCTTTCCACAGGTTGTCTTGCAAAACCTGATTTATGTTGCTGTAATTAGTCGATGTAGATATTTCTAAATGCAATCACGTTTTTTATTGGAGCTGCACGCCCTTGCGCGGGGCAGCAATTTCAATCATTCCTTTCCTTAAACAGAATAGTCTGATTTTTCCACGAGCTCCGTGCATGGAAAACATGCAGGATTCCTTTTCCTCGTTGTTATTTCAGGCCTTTTCTGACCGGAGCTCGGCGTGTTTCTCACTTTTACTCCCGCAGCAGGAACACAAACCAAGACGTGCGTGGCTGTTTTTAATGCCCCCTGGTTTTAAATCCCGCATGTGGATCAATGCTCCGTCCCGGCCTTTTCCTGCTCTCCTTCCCCGCTCCTGACCTTTTCTTGCTGGTGCAGCCACAGAAAACGTTTCCTAATCAATACGACAGCCCCGCTGCCTATTTAACACTGATTATTTTCCGAGCCTGCTGGTATGAGAGCAGAGGTCTGCATCGAGTTTCCGCTTTCTTTCCATTAATTAAAATTAATTGGCAGCAGATCCTCTGCACACGCACGCGTGCTATCCATATGCGCCATACATATTGATCTGCTTAGACTGGGCTTTTTTACGGCGGTTCTCCGGGTCTGGTTATGGATATTAAGCATGGAGCTGATATGTTTGCATTCCCTCATATTTACTAGAGAGCTGCGTGTTTGCGTTCAGAGGATATTAAGATAACAGCGGTCAAAAATTAACTCCAATGACGCGCCAGCATCCTGCTTTTTTCACACCCGTGGTGTCTGTCTACGTGGAACATGTCTCTTTATATTCTTTTTTTTTCTTTTAATGGTTTTAATGTGTGGTTTGATGCTGCAGACGGTCGAGTTGTCTCCTGTCATCGTCTGCGCGCACATGGATGATGGATAGTCGCGCGTAAATGCGCAGCTTTACTCCAAGTCCCCGCTGCCATTGTCATGAAATGCCTCTGTGAAGATGCGTTTAAATAATTCACTAATCAAAGTAAACACACAAAACTACTGTAAACAATCTTTGATGTATTATTTATGCTGGTAAAAGCTTTGCTGGAATGGAATGGCCTGATGGTTTTGACGGACGCGAGCGGCGCCAAAGTGCGCACTTTGCCAAACATTACCAGGAGGTTTTTTTACGGGCTACGTGGCATTGTTTTTCCCTCATCCGCGTGAATAAAGTTCATTTGCATAAAGTTTTAATGCGCAGCTGAAGGTCGAAGACGCGTCGTTAATTAAAACTTTTACTCAACAGCGTTTTGAAATCAATTACTTTCCCCAGACTGGAGTTAAGTCCCGCTTATCCAAATGAGATGGGCTGTTAATACGGGGCTGCCAGGCTTTTGAAGGTGCAGCCGCAACAAACTCCGAGATGCTCAACAATGCAAGAGACATTGTTTATTTTCCGACGGGAAAAGATGTCATTTTCTCTCCCCGATTTCTCCCTGCGAAGCGTCGCGTTTCACTTCTCAGTGGCTGCACGTTTTCAGATCAAATGACTCCTTGAAATGCACTCTGCCGTGCGAGTTTGGCAAGGCACTTGAAAGCACGAGGGGGAACTGTAGCCTATACACACTGTAACCAAGCCATGGAGCCATGGCAACGGGGAGATGAGGGTGATGGAGGAAAAAGACCTTCATCACAACTCAAGAGTGTAAACGCGCCCAGGTGGGAAGGTTTCAGTTTAGGGTGTTAAAAGCCAAGACAAGACTTTTGCATTAAGTTACACAGTAAGAATTTTCTCAAATATTTGTTTTACTTTGCGTCAGTAACGTCAGGTCACCAGCAGGGTAGGACTTTAAGGTCATCTTACAGTACCCTGCAAAAGTTTAAGGCACCTCTGGTCTTGTTTTATCAAAGTTTTAATACCTTTCATGCAAGGGCAGGTTTGCATAGGGACGGTAGGGACATAACAATACCAACTTTTCAGGAGGCTCAAATTGTCCCCACCAACTTTTAAGCAACCTTATTTGCATTATATAATGAGTTCAGATATAAAGGTAATTTAGATTGTCTTCCCAAATGTTGTAAGGATGAAATTGACCCTACCATTATTAAGTGAATTATTTTAAAGCAATGTATTACTCTTGTGGTGAAGGACAATGGAGGCTAACATGTAGTTCCATATATAGGTTAAGTAGTAAAGAGATTATTAATACGTTTGTATTTATTGTGTATGTTAATATAATTTAAGTTATGTTAAAATATTGCAATTTAAATTGTTAATAAAATCCTGGAATATTCTGGACGTTTTCAAAATATTTCTTTAGTAATTTTTGAAAACAAAGGTTTGAATGGAACCGTGTATCAGGTGAACCAATACACATGAAAGTTAGTTTAAGTCAATACAGATTTATTTTGCATTGATCATTTAGCCTATTAATTAATTAGATTCATATTCGTGACAAATGTAGCCCTGACCCCCGTTCACCCAATCTGGTCTTATTAATGTCCCGTGCAGCAAAAAGTACATGCAGGTTATGCTGTTATATCGTCCCTACCAATGTTGAGACCAAACCTACGCCCTTGCTTTCATGTACTACAAAGTCTCTTTAAGACACAAGCAGAAAATCCAGGAACTTAAATCCTAGTTCATAATATGAAAAGTTGTAAAAATAGTTAAAGAAGACATACTAATACTGCAAAGATACAGTGCAGTATTAGTATGTGCTTATCTTATGAGTTCAGTTCAATACAGAGGATTTTTAGGGGGTGGAGTCAGCCACACCTTAAACTCCGCCCCCTCTTTTCAAGATTAAAATGTCTTTATTGTCATTGTTCATATTTCATAACAACAAAATTACAAGTGCTTCATCGCAGGTGCTGGTCCTAATATAAGTGCAAGATAAGTAAAGAAAAAAATACAAATACATATAAAGTTCAAGATAACTTTTGCAGAATGCATCTTATTAAAATTGGCTTATATCATCAGCAAATGCAGGAAAATGGTGATTATAATAATAATGTGATCTGGTCCTGGGGGGTCTCAAAACCTGTAAACCATACTGGATGCTGTTATTTAAGACTGGGGTGTTGCCAAGAAAAAGTTACAAGGTTGTTTTATCCCAAAGTTTGTGTTTTGCAAAATCTAAAAACCCAGATTTAAAAAAATAAATTCATATGATTTAAAAAAGTTCATTTGGTCCATGGTTTACAATTTAATTTGCTGATACTTTTTGTCGGACAAGAATATTTAGCTTTTTGAAATACCTGACATGTTCCGGCGATTGCTTCCGCCTTTGTGATGAAGTAATTATTGAAACAAGTCAGGTATTTAAAAAAAACAAAATTTCCTCGTCCGACGAAGAGAATCAGCAAATTAAATTCACATGACCCCTTTAAATCAGTGTTTGGGTCAGAGGGGAGTCAAACTAAATGCTGCTTTTTTCTTATAATCCTATTTTTTTCTGTAAATTCTGTAAATTTCAGTAATCGCCGAAACAGTTCAGGTATTTAAAAAAACGAAATTTTCTCATCCGACGAAGAGAATTAGCAAATTAAATTCATATGACCCCTTCAAATCAGTGTTTTTTCTGTAATTTGAGTAGTTTTATTTTGGTTGAGCGTGTCTGATATGAGCGTTTCTATTTCCAGTGCAATTTATCAAAAAATAGCCAATAGTAATTGTAATTTATTGTAATTTATTTATTTATTTCAAAACAGGGACAGTGCACAATTAGACATTAATCTTGTACAAGAGAATATGCATTGTGCCAGGTTGTAGCAACTTGCTATTTTCCACCTGTAGTCCCTGGGCCGGTTGATGGAATAGTACATAAAAATTAGTGTAGAAAAAGAAAAAATAAGTAAAAGAGCAGAACAAAGCAAAGAGACGATAGATGAAATAGATAAATAGAAACCTGGAAGCAGATTCAACAGAGCATGGGATCTGTCATGATGTTGGCACCAAAGATTTAAAGCCCAACCAAAGATTTAGTCGTCCAATTGTAGCCGGCGAACCGCTTAATTATTCTACCTTTAATATTTAGCTGTATTTTCTGTTTGTACCTAAATAAAGATACAGAAAAATGAATATGGATGCTAATTTAACCGCGAGCCTGACGTATTTGTCAGATGTGATACAATAAATGTGTGTTTTTTGACCTCTTTTGGGGCTGACGGCTGTCCCCCGTCAGTCCCCCGGTTCCGGTTACTCTGGGATTGGTTGTAGGTGCCACGATCTGGTGACATACCAGGCCTTTCCAGCGCCGCTTTGCACCCAAAACACCCATGCACATGCACGATCACGCTGGTGCACCGGCTAATCCCGCTCACGCAGAGCTAGTTAGTAGGCACAGCACAGGCAGAGGAGAATGGCTTTGCTGTGGTGGCTGGTGAGCGGGGTAAGAGCCGGCCTTGCCAACTGCGGGCCAACGGCAGGCAGCGGGTTACAGACAGAACCGAGGGGGTACACTGTGTTCTTTTCACTTATTCATCCGTTCTGCTGGAGGCGGACCAGGTCCACCTTACACGGCTTGGCCGGGAGGGAGATCTGGAGGAAAGAGGGCAGGGAAGTGGGTAGCGGCACATGTCCACATCGGAGGAACAGCGTCTAAATAAATTCTGACTGCAAGAGGAGGGAAAAAAGTGCTTAATTTGTAAGAATCAAGTGTTGACTGAAGTCTTCCAGAAGCAAATAAAGAGTTAAATTCTTTACTGGTTCCTTTTTCAGTAGCCAGACTCTTCTCCTCCATTGTTCCCCGATGGTTGAACGACCTACCAAACCCACTTTTAAGAGCAAGATAAAGACTCAGCTCTTTAAGGAGCACTTCTGCATCGAGTAAGATGCATGCACTTATGAAAAGATGGTGTCTTCTTAGATGTAGCATTCTTATTTAAAGAAAAAGAAAGATATATATATATTCTAGCACTGGCATGGCAGCACCTGTGTCCAACTGGACGCTCCTATGTGATTTTGTGCTTGTGTTCTCTCAAATCTAAGTCGCTTTGGATAAAAGCGCCTGCTAAATGACAGTAGTAGCAGCAGTAGTCGTAGTTAAATGTGTGTTCAAACCGAAATATATATCCATATTTTGTTTGTAGCCGAACAAAACCCCAGTGGAACCCGGAGGTAACATGTGGAGAGGCCTCCTCTGCCTGTGTATGTGTGTGGAAGTGTGTAAATCTGTCTTGGAAGTGGATTAAATCCAACACTGTGGCGCTCTGCTTATCTGTGCAGTCTTCCTGACTGCCCATAGAAAATTGATTTATCATGCTCAACAGAGGCAGTTGGCACAACAGGGTAATAGGTGCCTGTCCTCTGGATGGACGGGGCTGCGATTGTGCAGCTGAATCGCGTGTGATTGCCCAAATGTGTGTCGCATGTCGCCTCCCATCTTGTGCCTTGGAGTGTGGATTAGGTTGGGGCTGAGCCGCCGCCAGTGGAGGGAAAGCCTGACGGGCCCCTCCAGCGGTCTAATGGTGGTCTGAGATATACTGTAACCGGTCACATGTGTCTACCCGGCCGCAACCCAGGCTTTTATTTATTTATTTTTACTCCGAGTTAGCGTTTGGGTTCCTAGATTAATTGTGTGATTGACTCATACGTAAATAACCACTCTGTGTGAGAGTTTTATCGTCCTTCAGCTACTAGACTCTGGCGTGCGAGCCGGGAATCAGACCATCAGGCATTGGAAACATAAGGAACCAGTAAAGAATGAAGGGATGAATTGCACTTTTTCTCGCAGCTGCTTGGGATAAACTCCCCATCACCTTCATCCTCCTCCTCCTCCTCCTCCTCTTCTACCCCCAGCACCTCTTCAATTAGCTCCTTCTCAAAGAGCAGTAACGGTTGGTGAGGGATCCGCATTGTTTCAGGATGAGACTCCGTCCTTGTTGTTGTTGTTGTTTGTCTCTCCATCTTTCTCCATCCCCCCTCCGCTACGACTCACGGGTGTGTTTTTTTTCCGCTCTTTTTGATTTTCTCAGAGGCTTCTGGGGTTTTTTTCATGGGGGTAACCCCACTGAATGGGACAATGCAGCCTAGCGTGAAATTGAAGCTCTTAGTTAGTTTGCAGTTGCTCAAAAGAGGATTTTACACATGCATGCATTCATCACCCTCCCATACGCTATAGATATAGCTAATTAGAGGAAGTACACCCTATGTCGAGCATCAAGAGCCCAATTAAAAGAGTAAGGGAAACCTCGGTGCGTGAGATCTAGGCCAAATCAGCTCAATGAACGCACTTCTATTGCCTTGTGTGTGAACAGTATGTCTGGCTCCTTAATCCAGGCGGGAAAATATGGAGGAGACCGATATGAGAAGTTTCATTAACATATGCATGTCACGTACTGGATAAACAAATCAGGAAAACATTCAGATTGATCATTCTGACAGGCGAGCGTCTGATTGGGAACAGATTGGGCCGCTCTTGCGTACCGTTCCAAGTCTCGTTTTGGATGTAGCCTGGCCTGCGATGTCTGCCATGCATGTACGCTACAGATTTGGTTGTCCACGTCTCAGGCATTCATTCTCGCAGTAAGATACTCAAGCTTGCAGTTTTAGCTTGTCAAATGGAAATGTTCCTTGAACTTAGAGGAACAAAGACGGATTTGAAACTGAGCTCATTTACATTTGTGAAATAACCACTAGCATTTGTGCTCTTGAATGAACTTCACCAACACTGGGTAAAGTTTGATCAGGTGTTGTGGAAAAAAGAAATATTTTAGCCCTAACAATAATGGTTTCCCCTCCCATGGGGCGTACCACCTGCAGGACGGGCCATATGAGTCGGATGCTGTGCGAAACAGGTGGCGGTCGAAGGCACGGGCCTTGGCAACCTCACACTTTGTCATGGAAACTGACTTTGGGGGGGGTGAGGAATGCCACCGCTCTGGTTGGGAAGGAGCCTGAGCCTGTGTTACCCCTTTTCCACCAAACCGGTTCCAGTGCTGGTGCTGGTTCACAACTCGTTGAAATTGCGAACCAGCTAAGATCTGGTTTGCTTTTCCATAGCTCTGGTGCTAAGGGCAGCCACGTCCTTACGTTGCTGCAAACGTCAGTTACGTTGCTGCGTTTGCGCAAAAATTTAAGCAACAACAATGTATTTGCTTTAATAGGACTTGGTCCACGTAGCTCCTCCGTGGACACATCTCTAAAAGACAGGTTGTCTCCTCCTCAGACCCATGATGCTTTTCTGCATCCAGATTCATTCTGATTTGAAAATGTCTCCGTCTCCCAGTCTTGCTGTTGCCGTTGGTCTTAATAACTCCCCCCCCTCCGCTTACGTAAGCGGTTCTTTCCTCTAGCCCAGTAAAGAGTTGGTGCTACTTTGGAACCATTTTTTCTGGCCCGGAGTCAGTTCTTTGTCAGTGGAAACAGAAAGCCCGGTTCCAAACTCAGCACTGGCCCAGAACCAGAACCAGCCCTGGAACTGGTTTGGTGGAAAAGGGGTATGTGTGAAGTTGAGAGGTACCAGCTAGGTATAGTCGGGCTCTTCTCAACGCACAGCACTGCATCTGAAACCGGTCGTCTCAAGAGTCAGTGGACCTGGTTCCCTTTTGGAGTTGCCAATAGCAAGAGGTGTCAAGCGAGTGGACGGGTCCCCTCGTCCCCTCTGGGTCGGGGACGAGCTCTGACTGTTGTTTGTGCTTATGCACCAAACAGCAGTTCAGAGTATTCAACCTTCCTGGAGTTCCTGGCAGGGGTGCTAAAACGCGCTCCCTAAAGTACCACTAAGAGTGGGTGATGACAGAATCACCTCTAAGGCTGTGATTGGAAGGAACAGCCTGAACTTGAATGGTGTTCTATCAAGGTAACACTTGAAAGTAGTCCATAAGTGCAGGTACTGTAGTTCCAGGACACCCCGGGTCATATTTCTATGTATAATCGTATTTTAGAATCGTATCATTGGATTTGCAGCCATATATTCTGGACTCTTGGGTAAAGAGAGCAGCGGAGCTGTCAGCTGATTACTACTTGGTGGTGAGTTGGGTCAGATGGCAGGAAAGGGTGCTGAACAGAGCCGGCAAGCCCAAACATCTAGTGAGGGTCTGCCACCTCCAACAGAACCTCAACCACCTCCCGGGAGGGGGAGATGATGAACATTTAGTCTGGATGGGCCATGGTTGAGGTGGCCGACTGGAGTTGTGGACACAAGCTTGCCAGTGCCCGTCGTGGCAGCAACCTTTGAACCTTGGGGATGGACATCACCCTCTACGCCCCTGCTGGAGTCCTGGGGGGGGCATTGGAGTTTGACCAACTGGCTTTGTGGACTTAGAGAAGGCGTTTGACCGTTTTCCTCGGGGGTATCCTTTGGGGAGGGGGGTTTGCTCTGGGTCCCTTGTAACGGGCTGTTTAGTCCCCGTACAGACAGACAGAGTTTGGTTCACATTGGCGGGCATGAGCTGGATTAGTTTCCAGTCAGAGCTAGACTCCTTCAGGGCACGTCAAGAGACAAGGACAGAATTTCTCGGCTCAGCCAAGGAACGGAGGGGGGTCTGGTTTGGTGACGTCAGGATTGCATCTCTCTGCTTTTTGCTCCTGATTTTGTCCTGTTGACGTCATCAGTCAGCCACTGTCTGTTTGTATTTTATCTTCAACCAGTATTCTCTCTTTGACTGAAAACAAATTAGATTTGATAATAATATACACTTTAATCTGTCATTATGTATTTTAAAAATATTTGATTAATTGGCATTATTACAAATCTCCAGTGGTGGACAGTAACGGAGTAAATTTACTTGAGTACTGTACTTAAGTACATATCCAGAGGATTTGTACTTTACTACTTATTACTCTTACTTGAATACATTTCCAAGACAAATATTTTTACTTTTACTCGAGTAAATTTCTAGGAAGGCTGAAAAGTACTCGTTACTTTCAGGTCTGCTCTTTTTTCTTCTGCAGGTTTTATATAACATTGTGGTTCTAAAAGCAGCACATCAGTGCAGCTGGTTTCAAAGAGTTAATTCTCAGAAACAAGAGTTAAAAGATCCTTAAATTAATTTAGAAAAAATATAGTAATTTACTGATGTGGAAAATAAGAAATTTACTCTTACTCTTACTTTTACTTAAAGTAAATTTAAAAGCATTTACTTTTGGATACTTAAGTACCTTTAAAAGCAAGTACTTTTCTACTCTTACTCGAGTAATATTTTGATTGAGCTATTTTTACTTGTAACAGAGTAAATTTTGACCAGTAGTATTTGTACTCTTACTCAAGTACTGGGGTCGAGTACTCTGTCCACCTCTGCCTTTATCTCATTTATAATAGGTAATTGTCACTCATAATTGTTACATTTGAAAAATATCCAACACATTACGTTTATTAGCTTGTCAATGATGAATCTATTTAATCCTAATAGATTACAATTTCTTACGCAATTGAAATTCATCAACCTTAGAAGTAAGCCTAAATATGTGTGTGAGTAATGGTGTTGTCCCCAACATCTTACCTCCAAGGACTTGGTGTCCTGATAAAAGAAACACTGAAAAAGGGATGGGTTTGTGGATACACCCAGATTAATTATATTTAATGGAAGAACAAATTCTCTTTATTGTGCAACTCTGAGCTGTGTAACATCTCCTCCGGCTGCTTGCAGAAGCTTTGATCCGGATGACGCCCCATATCAGTCATATCGAAGCGTCTGAACAAACCCTCCGTTCGGCTGTGTACACATGAGAACCTTTGGCAACTTTATTATGTCATAGCCCAAACCAGAATTACTGTTACTGGTTCACTTTGGCTTCAGGTGTGAAATGTACTCGACTGTCTTTGTATCCAGGTTGCACATAACGCTAAAGCTTTGACTTGCCCACTGTTGGGTACCTGTAGGCCATTTTCACACCTGTGTTGACTCAACTGACTTGCTTTAGTTAGTGACTCTTTAACATCTATCTCAAAGTTGTACTACCATACTACAATAGCCTGTTGTACTACACTACTATGTGTGTATATAACTCAATTACTATTTTTGGAGTCCCCAGAGGCATTGATGGACTTGGCGGTTTAAATGCTTTCCAAAATGTAAAGCGTGATGAGTAAAGCTCAAGACAATCTTATGTAATCCTTGACGCAAAAAACAAGACCAACACAACCAACATGAGACTTTGTTTAAAACTTTGTCTTTTACAGGAAAAATATGTGACCGACATAATTTCAGACAATGAAGTTTAAATATTTTTTCAGGACTTTTTTTACAGACAGTGCTGTCTTTAACAAACGAAGAAAGACACAGCTTGCAGCCCCGTCTCTCAAAACATTTCACATAATGGCTTGCACAAAAAAAGAAAAAAAATGAACAAGAGCCAAGGAAATGACACATAGCATAAATCCTTATAATTGTCCAGAATGGACCCAGCGGTACAGATAGGCAGGAGTAATAATAATGTCCGTTATTAAGCAGAACACAAATGCAGGGATGAGCAGGCAGGAGACAGTAGAGCACCACTGGGCAGAACAACAAACGGACCGGCAGGGGAATGAGGACAGACAAAAGACAATGGCTATTTAAGAAAAGCACATACATTGCCATAATGGAGAATGCGCTTTATGGAAAACAGGCTTCCATAAAGCACATAATGCACAAAACAGGGCATGAGTGACAGCGGTAATGTGACTGGCCTCCGGTTATGCCATACTGTGCTCATTTTTAAGACGCCAATGACCATTGAACAAGTATGCAATACATACCGTGTACTGGGCTGTACAGTATGTGCAGTTTTGAAAAATATATGCACGAAGGAGCTGATGAGACATAGGTGTTAACAGTCAGGACCTGCGGACTTTCAAAATAAAAGACCGGTAGCATCCAGGAAAACAGGAGTACCGACCAAAACCAATAAACCATGATAGTAATAGTATTTTGGGTCTCTGGAAATCGCCTAGAGACAACTTCTGTTGTAATAGACGCTATATAAATCAAATTGAATCAAATTGAATTGAATAGTAATAGTGTAGGTCATTATTTTCGGACCATGAGCTTCACATCTTCAACCACTGCGGCCTTTACTAGTGTCATTATTTTTTCCCCCTGCCTAGAAACTTTATTTTATGTACATACATAACTAAGATTCAGTGGCTGTGACTGTGACACCCCGCTGCGTTGAATGGCTGCCTAAGGTCATTTATTTTGGTCTGCACTCTGTGTGTCTGTGTGTGTGTGGATGACAAATGCAGTGTCACCCGCTAGATTGATAGTTTAAAAAAAATAATAAAATCCACAAATAGATCTGATGGGGGGGACACGAACCAGTGCCCTGAGTGCAGGCATTGTGACATAGAATTGTCAAATTGGTTTGATTCACCGCACGAATTGGCACAGATTACTTTTGTAATACTGTATTTTACCCGGTCTTTGTACGTTTTGACCGTATAGAAACATAATTCTTGCCATTGTAAGAATGAGATGAACCTGCTGTACTCTACTGCCCTTACTTTTTAACAACTTGTGCTTTTTATTATTTTTACCTCTTTTCTTATCATTTTATTTCATTTTATTTGTTATTTAAGCATACTCTTAAATTAAATACTTATGATTTTTGAAAACCGCGCAAAGTTATGGATAAGCCCTGAATGCAGGCATTGTGACGTAGAATTAGGGCTGCACGATTCTGGACAAAATGAGAATCACGATTTTTTTGCTTACGATTGAGATCTCACGATTTTTTTCCAATATAAAATTTATTGCACTTATTACTTTAACTTTGCAACAGCTGAACAAAAATATAATAACAATAAACATCTCTTGTCTTCTTTACACAAACCTTTGAATAATTTAAACAATAATAACAATTTTGAACAATATTTGTTCCTCCCTGAGTTGAACACCCTTTCAGAAAGGGGACTTGTAACAGATCCTGTAGTTCTGAGGCAACAAATTATTCCTCTGGCTGGGATGAACCCCCCATTGCCTTTTGCTGCTATTAAGAAGCTGCCAATACAAAAGGTAAACGTTACAAAAAATATGATGGTGCCTGATAAAAGACTGGCATCAACTTTGTAACAGCTGACATTGAACATAAAAACAATAAACATAAAAAAAAAAAAAAAAAAAAAAAAATTTAAATCTTCGTCATTTGGAAATGAGATTGCGTTCAAGCATGAATCGAGATCGCGATTTTTTAACGATTAATCGTGCAGCCCTACGTAGAATTGTCAAATTGGTTTGATTCACTGCACGAATTGTTACAGATTACTTTTGTAATACCGTATTTGACCCGGTCTTTGTACGTTTTGACCGTATAGAAACGTAATTCTCCTCAGTTGTGTGAAATAAGACCTGGAAACAGGCATTGTGGCATATCATTTTATTTGTAATTTACTGTTTAATTGTGTCTTGCCGGTTTTAATGTTGATGTGTAAAGCACTTTGAATTACCTTGTGTTGAATTTTGCTATACAAATAAACTTAATAAGACCTGAAACAGGCATTGTGGCATAGAATTGTCAAATTGGATTAATTCACCGTACGAATTGTTACAGATTACTTTTGTAATACTGTAATTGACCCGGTCTTTTTGATCTTTGACTTTTTGACGTTTTGACCATATAGAAACGTAATTTTTGCCATTGCCAACAATTTGTGCTTTTTATCATTTTATTTCATTTTGTTATTTACTGTTTAATTGTGTCTTGCCGGTTTTAATGTTGATGTAAAGCACTTGAATTACCTTGTGTTGAATTGAGCTACACAAATAAACTTGCCTTGCCTTGCCTGGCCTGGCCTTGCCTTGCCTTGCATTGCCTTGCCTTGCCTTGCTTGCCTTGCCTTGCCTAACTTTGCCTTGCCTTGCCTTGCCTTGCCTTGCCTTGCCTTGCCTTGCCTTGCCTTGCCTTGCCTTGCCTAACTTTGCCTTGCCAGTGATTTTCATTCCCGAGCTGCAGATACGCGGCCCCGCCGTCCAAAGTGTAACTACTGGTCACGGAGGTCCGTGGCCCCATTAGCCGACACACAGTGAGTCCAGTTAGTGAGTCATACTTTGTGGAACAAAGTGTGCTTCTCTCTGATTCCCCCCCACCCCCACCCCCACCCCACCCCGCCTCCTCTCCTCCCCTCTTCCCCTCTTCCCCTCCACCCCTCCCTGGCTCTCGTTGACAGCGCTGGCCGCTCGCCAGCGCTGGAAAAATCTATAAGCCATTGCGTAATATACCATATCTTTACCTTGTTTGAACCTCGACGCAAGATCCACAGCTGTGCGAGCGCGCAGGGAAAAGAGAGAGCGAGGGTTTACGCCTCCGTGACCGTGGCGGAGAGAGAGAAACAGAAACACAGGCAGAGAGACAAACAGAGTGGCTCCTTTGTTGACGGTTTTTCAGTGTGTACCCTCGCATAAACAGTGTCACACCAGTTTGATCAAATGCGGCTGATTAAATATTTTTCAAAGTAGGCCGAGCCACGGCGCTCTGTTTGCGTTGGAGATTCAAGAACCGGGGCCGCGTTGCGACGCATCTGCCTCCTATGGATGGAAATCAAATCAAAAAACGAGTGCGTTATCCTCCCTTTTCATGGTATATGAACGCCATGGCAACGCCACTGTACGGGCACAAATCGGAGCGTAAGTGTATCTCAAGTCCCTGCCAGAGTTACTCGGGGCTCATGAATATCTTTAGAAAGGAAATTAGATTTCAGAATAAATTAAACGCTGTCAGGCCCTTTCATGCTTGGCACGCTGCCGCTTATTCACACCTACGGTACAGTTCGCTGCCGTGTCTGTGCAAGTGCCGGTCCCGGGTCTGCGGGCTCCTGAAGGCAAGGCAAGTTTATTTGTACAGCACAATTCAACACCAGGTAATTCAAAGTGCTTTACATCAACATTAAAAGCGGGCAAGACATAATTAGACAGTAAATAACAAATAAAATGAAATAAAATGATAAAAAGCACAAATTGTTGGCAATGGCAAAAATTACGTTTCTATACGGTCAAAACGTCCAAAAAGTCAAAAGTCAAAGATCAAAAAGACCGGTCAAATACAGTATTACAAAAGTAATCTGTAACAATTCGTACGGTGAATTAATCCAATTTGACAATTCTATGCCACAATGCCTGTTTCAGGTCTTATTAAGTTTATTTTTATAGCAAAATTCAACACAAGGTAATTCAAAGTGCTTTACATCAACATTAAAAGCGGCAAGAAACAATTAAACAGTAAATAACAAATAAAATGATATGCCACAATGGCTGTTTCCAGGTTTTATTTCACACAACTGACGAAAATTATGTTTCTATACGGTCAAAACGTACAAAGACCGGGTTAAATACAGTATTACAAAAGTAATCTGTAACAATTCTTACGGTGAATTAAACCAAATCGACAATTCTAACAATTCTACATCACAATTCCTGCATTCAGGGCTTATCCATAACTTTGCGTGGTTTTCAAAAACCATAAGTATTTAATTTAAGAGTAGTTTGAGAAGTTGTTAAAAAGTAAGGGCAGTAGATCCAGCAGGTACATCACATTCTTACAATGGCAAGAATTACATTTATAAATGGTCAAAACGTGCAAAGACCGGATCAAATACAGTATGACAAAAGTAATCTGTAACAATTCGTACGGTGAATTAAATCAATTTGACAATTCTACATCACAATTCCTGCATTCAGGGCTTATCTAATAACTTTGCGCGGTTTTCAAAAACCATAAGTATTTAATTTGAGAGTACGCTTAAATGACAAATAAAATGAAATAAAATGATAAAAAGCATAAGTTGTTGGCAATGGCAAGAATTACGTTTCTATACGGTCAAAATGTGCAAAGACCGGGTCAAATACTAATAATAGTATTACAAAAGTAATCTGTAACAATTCTTACGGTGAAATAAACCAAATCGACAATTCTACATCACAATTCCTGCAGTCAGCTTATCCATAACTTTGCGCGGTATTCAAAAACCATAAGTATTTAATTTAAGAGTACGCTTAAATAACAAATAAAATGATAAGAAAAGAGGTAAAATAATAAAAGCACAAGTTGTTAAAAAGTAAGGGCAGTAGAGTACAGCAGGTACATCTCATTCTTACAATGGCAAGAATTACGTTTCTATACGGTCAAAACGTACAAAGACCGGGTCAAATACAGTATTACAAAAGTAATCTGTAAGAATTTGTACGGTGCATTAAACCAATTTGACAATTCCATGCCAAAATGCCTGTTTCCGGGTCTTATTTCACACAACTGACGAGAATTTCTATACGGTCCAAACGTACAAAGACGGGGCCGAAGCTTCTCCGGGAGCTGCGTTTGGAGCTCCTGCTTTAACTGGATATCTTTGACCCGGGGGGGGCCGGGGTCGCCGACTCTGACTCGCGTGAACCGACGGCTGTCGTCAGTTTTACGACTCCCAGCTCACACGGAGATAAACAGATACACATGACGCAGCAGCACAAACAGGAAAAGACGAAAATAAGCTCCATGCAAACCCGTCGGTGCCCCTCTCTCTCTCTCTCCGAGGGGAAAGAAAGTCAGAACAGCGTGCTGTAGATTTTCATTTTCCCCTAATACGACCCACGCAGGCCGTGATGCAGCCACCCGAATATCACATGCTCGGACTGATGCTTTTTTGATGGTGGTGATTACTATTAAATGGCCTGTAATGACTACTGATAATCCCCATATGCAGCTAAGCACCCTGGAACTGCCAGGAGGCTGTTGTTTGTTAATGCACCACTAAAAACTAAAACACATGCAGATGTGTGTGGGTAAAAAAGAAAAACCACAAACCCAGTTGAGATCACCGGCGTTTTTTTTTTAGTTTTTTTTTTTAGTTCTTGCTTCATTTTCATCGGCTTGCCCCGTTGGCAGAGGTGTCTTCAGTATTCACATTCATTACTCAGGTAGAAGTATAGATACTAGAGTTTAAAAATACTCCTGTAGTTGAAGTATCAACTCAAGTTTTTTACTCAAGTAAAAGTATAAAAGTACTGGTTTCAAAACTACTTAAAGTATAAAAGTAAAAGTAATGTAAGGGGGAAAAAAGCCATTGAAAATGAATGTATCTTAGTATAATGTAAATACATTAAAGAAGCATATATGTGTACTATTGAGCATTAACATGTGTTTCAGAGAGCAGGAGATATGATGACTAGTTGCCTATAAGTATTGTAATGGTGCAAAAAGTCAAACTTCATGTTCATGTTATCATTTATCCTAACCTTTATTGGAATGTACATCCAAGTTTAGTTGCAGGAATCTGAGGGAACGGATGTAAGAACAAAACTGGACAAGAACATCTGAAACAACCACAACCAAATTCACTCTATCCGGATGGAGCAATTTAACTGGATAGTTTTTATTTAAAGCCGAAATGAAATAGAGTAACGAGGCTGTTTTTAAAATGTAAGGAGTAAAAAGTACAGATAATTGCGTGAAAATGTAAGGAGTAAAAGTAAAAAGTCGTCTGAAAAATAATTACTCCAGTGAAGTATAGATAACCAAAATTTCTACTTAAGTAAGGTAACGAAGTATTTGTACTTTGTTACTTGACACCTCTGCCCGTTGGAAATGTTTTTTAAGCACCGACCCGCGTCCTTTAGGGATGGGCGGTGTGGACTAAAAAATGTATCACGATCATTTCTGGCATTTATGCCGATAACGATAAAAATGACGATGAAAAAATACCAATTCAACTCCACCTTTGTAACTATAAATCTATCACCACATTCAGTGTTTGGAGCCAAATCACTGCTCTAAAAGATACTAAATACTAAACTACAGCAATTAAACTGAATTAATAAAAACCAATTAAATGAGTTACACCTGTACTGAAAAACTGGAATGACTCAGATCCGCCATGTTTGTTACGCAAACACGTATCAACGGGAATTTATCCTTCTTTCTTTCTTTCTTTCTTTCTTTCTTTCTTTCTTTCTTTCTTTCTTTCTTTCTTTCTTTCTTTCTTTCTTTCTTTCTTTCTTTCTTTCTTTCTTTCTTTCTTTCTTTCTTTCTTTCTTTCTTTCTTTCTTTCTTTCTTTCTTTCTTTCTTTCTTCCTTCCTTCCTCCCTTCCTTCCTTCCTCCCTTCTTCCCTTCCTTCCTTCCTTCCTTCCTTCCTTCCTTCCTTCCTTCCTTCCTTCCTTCCTTCCTTCCTTCCTTCCTTCCTTCCTTCCTTCCTTCCTTCCTTCCTTCTTTTCTCCCTTCCTTCCTTCTTTTTTCCCTTCCTTCCTTCCTTCCTTCCTTCCTTCCTTCCTTCCTTCCTTCCTTCCTTCCTTCCTTCCTTCCTTCCTTCTTTTTTCCCTTCCTTCCTTCTTCCCTTCCTCTTTTCTTCCTCCTTCCTTCCTTCCTTCCTTCCTTCCTTCCTTCCTTCCTTCCTTCCTTCCTTCCTTCCTTCCTTCCTTCCTTCCTTCCTTCCTTCCTTCCTTCTTTTTTCCCTTCCTTCCTTCTTCCCTTCCTCTTTTCTTCCTTCCTTCCTTCCTTCCTTCCTTCCTTCCTTCCTTCCTTCCTTCCTTCCTTCCTTCCTTCCTTCCTTCCTTCCTTCCTTCCTTCACGTACGTTGTGTGTCGATTTAATGCAGAACTGTGGGGAATTTTTTTGACGGTTTATCGTGAACGGTAAAATATCGCCAGTCCCAGCGTCCTTTCCCCCCGGTATTAAAACGATCCTCTGTCTTCTCTTCTCCCTGCGTGGAGTAAAAAGGTCAGGCGGTGTGAGTGCGGCGGTGGCGGTCTGGGCCTCGGGGACGACAGCTGGACGAGGGGGACGAGGGGGACGAGGGGGACGAGGGGGACGAGGGGGACGAGGGGGACGTGGCCTCGGCCGGGGATTCAGCGTCACTTTCCAACCTCGTGCATCTGTGTGAATACTGTGTAAACGTTTGTGAGGCCGACTGCTGATATGTTTGTGTTTATTGACTGGGAGAGACGGGCCGTGGCGGCGCACACAGCGGTGGACGGGTGGCAGGGGTCCAGGCTTCGGGGGGAAACGTGTGTGTTTAAAGTACACACAGGCCTAATTATGCTGATTTAAGCATTCTTGCGGTCCTCCCTCTGGCTTGTGGTGTGTTAACTGGCACAGAGGCGTCCAGCAGAGAGCGAGACAGGAAGAGAAAAGCGAGGGAAAAGATAAAGAGCACGGCAATAGAAAAGGGGAGGCGCGATGAGAAAATAAGAAAGGTGCAGAGAAACTCCAAACTTTTCTGCTGCTGGTGAAACCGAGGAAAAACATACGGCCGCCCGCCATCCCCCCCTTTTGCCTCGAGCGCTCGCTCGCCCGCTCCTTCATATTTATTTTTATTTTCAGACGTTATGGATCGGTCCGGGAAAGGGCCGTCCTCTTTCCCAGCACAGGAATTAATACTGTTTGAACATTTTCCCCCCGAATCTCACGAGGAGGAGTTTTGCTGGGGACGTTTGCAGACTCGCGCCGAGGGCCTGACCGCCGCTAGATAAACAAGTGCGAGGGCGTGATTAAAAACAGACAGCTGTTTGTTGACTCCCTGCCCTCTGGCCCGTGCGCGAGCACCTGTCGCTGCCTCAACGCGCACACACCGACTTCACCGGCTCTTTCCCTTTTGCTTTTTTTTTACTTTATTTTTATTGAAGAAAAAAACACAGACATTCCTTGACAACATCACAGAATATATAGTATATGAAGGCGTTAAAGACGAGGGCTGGGGATCGGTTCAAATGTCAAGAATCGATTTGATTCTTAAGATTCAGAATCGATTATCAGGCTTTGATTTGATCCGATATTGATTTGGGTTAGTGTTATTAAAACTGTTTTTTCAGCTGTTGCATGAATTACATGACTGTAGTTCTGCAACATATTAATACTAGTATTATATTGAGATTCAACAGCAAGTATTGCAGCTAATGATGCTGTAAGGACCAATCAGCTCCCAGAATGCTGATAGAACTGTTTTCAGAAACATCGTGTGGAGCAGAATTATCAATTTATTATCCCATTTCCCATTTATGAGCATTTGGTTTTTAGCATTTTATGCAAATGTAACCCCAATACGGTATATAAAGCAAAGAAATATAGACAATTTATCCAATTATAACTGAAAACTTTAATGTTTTCATACTTTTAAACATATTTAAAGGCAAAAACATGGCAGTAGTTATGCTCGTGTCCAACAAAACATTCCTTTTTTGGGCATAAACAAAAAAATACCAAAAGTTGTAATGTAATGATAACATTTAAAAAAAAAAAAATCAATCTTTAGACATGAATCGATTTTTTATGGAAATTAATATGAGAATCGATTTAAAATCGGAAAATCAATCTTTTCAACACAGGCTTATTAAAGACAGTAACAAAATGGGGCCAATGGTGTCTAGCTAGTTGAATAAAACGGATAAATGAAAAATAATCGATAAATAAATGGACAGTTGAGACATTCTGCGTACCCCGGATTCTCCTCAGTTGGAAAGGTACCTTACAACAGGTAGCCAACTCCTCTCAAACACATCAGACCTTAACTGTAATCGAGCAGTTAAAGCATTGCATTGCATTCACCTCCCTTAACTTCTGTTTCCACTGGGCCACTGTAGGTGGCTGTGTATTCAACCACTTTATTGTCACCATTTTCCTAGCAGTCATCAAGAGTATAGAGGGAATGCATTGACGTCACTTCCTCACTGGATCACTGAGTGGCAAAACATCAGCAAAAACAGCTGCAACTAGTGGAGAAGACGGGATAACAGCTGATTATCGGCTTAAATTAGCGTCAGTTGGACTTGACAGTGACCCGTACAGTTACCCCAAGAACCAGTGGTCCATGGACATTAATATTTGGTACAGTTACCAAGAACCAGTGGTCCATGGACATTAATATTTGGTACAGTTTCCCCAAGAACCAGTGGTCCATGGAAATTAATATTTGGTACAGTTACCAAGAACCAGTGGTCCATGGACATTAATATTTGGTACAGTTACCCCAAGAACCAGTGGTCCATGGACATTAATATTTGGTACAGTTACCCCAAGAACCAGTGGTCCATGGACATTAATATTTGGTACAGTTACCAAGAACCAGTGGTCCATGGACATTAATATTTGGTACAGTTACCCCAAGAACCAGTGGTCCATGGACATTAATATTTGGTACAGTTACCCCAAGAACCAGTGGTCCATGGACATTAATATTTGGTACAGTTACCCAAGAACCAGTGGTCCATGGACATTAATATTTGGTACAGTTACCCAAGAACCAGTGGTCCATGGACATTAATATTTGGTACAGTTACCAAGAACCAGTGGTCCATGGACATTAATATTTGGTACAGTTACCCCAAGAACCAGTGGTCCATGGACATTAATATTTGGTACAGTTACCCAAGAACCAGTGGTCCATGGACATTAATATTTGGTACAGTTACCAAGAACCAGTGGTCCATGGACATTTATATTTGGTACAGTTACCAAGAACCAGTGGTCCATGGACATTAATATTTGGTACAGTTACCAAGAACCAGTGGTCCATGGACATTAATATTTGACCACGAATCCAGTTTCCTGATATTTATATGAACTTAATTTCTACGCCGGGGAAATACACGAAGCAAAGCTTGAAGGCTTACAAAAGTCTTGGCGCTTGGTCCGACTTCAAGGCAGGATTTGTTGTAGAAATTAAAGTGATGAGGACACCGAACTTTATGATTTGACCGTTTAACGTTAGCTACCCAAAAATCCAACATTACCTGATACAAAATGGGAACCACAAATCCACGTTTCAGTGCCTGGAATCCAGTTGTTTCTGTGAATTGCAGCGACCCATTTGTCTCTCTTAAGCTTATTTTACGGCAGTCTGTAAAACGATAACTCCGATTTCTTGCTAAATCTATGAGTACAGTCGATCGCACAACAGCTCTTTCCCATTTTAGATGTTTTCCAGTTGCTCAAACCGAAAAGAAAGTGACACTCAGTCTTTCTGCCACTCAGTCTTTCTGCCACTCAGTCTTTCTGACACTCAGTGGGCGTAACCTGCTGTGAAGTCGCATCTGTGACGTCATGCACATTCCCTCCCTATGTACCAAGTGCTCTTGGTCCCTTGTGTACATGCCTTCAGTAGTCAGATCGAAAAAGTAACTGACTTGGGGTGAATAGTATATTAACTCCCATAACTTTTCTATCTCACTCTTTAACCTCTTCCAAAAAGGCAATATCAATCCCAAAATATATGTGAGTGGTCGCCAATCCCTCCACATTGTCTCCAGCAGTATAATGCCGCTGGGTTACTACTACGCTGGGTCAAACTCCTTCCACATGATACCTTTATGACATCTGATGCACATTGTTTCCCACTCCCCATCTTCAATTATAATATTTAACTCCAGCTCCCATTTGTTTTTAATATAAAAAGTGTTGTGTGATGTTTCCAGTAGCAGATTTCTGTATATGTGGGAAACTTGCTTCTTACTGGGTAAATGTCCATGTTCGTTGGAGCATTTTTGATTCTATTCCAATCTGTATGGTTTGTAATGTCATGTCTTATCTGAAAATAGCGGAACATGTCACTTTGAGGTAAAAGGAATGTTTCTGGACCGTCTCTTTTCCCTTTGATAACGTTCCTTTTTGCAGCTCGTCTGCGTGCATGTGCTCCGACGGGTTTCTTGCATGGCGCCTTTTTCGTTGCCTTGATAGATTCCAAACAGTGCAGAAAGGCGTAAAAAGGTCAGGACAGGTTCTGCTCGTAACTCAGCGGAGCGGAGATTGATGGTGTTGGCCGCCGCGGATCTCGAGCCGCCTCTTTCACGTAGGTTATAAAACCCTGCTGCTCGGAGGCCGAGGCCCGGGCGGAGGCGGAGAGAGGGAGGCAGGGCTGCTCAGTGTCTCCGGGCTGCTCTGCACAAATCCACCGACATAAAAAACACACATGCTGCCGTCTAAAAATATTCCCAGGACTTTCCACAGGCTCCACGTCTTCCCTTTGTCTCCCCGAGAAAAACCTGCGTTTATCCTTGAAGGTTTCATCCCCAAACTCTCCATAACTCCCTTACCTCTGCTAACACCCCCCCTCTTTAAATGTAAATGTACTTCATTTATACAGCCCTTTACAGTCACCTCTAGGTGAGCCAAAGTGCTTTACAGCAGGGTCTTCAACCTGTTTTAGCGTAGGGACCCTTGGATGAGAGAAAAACTGAGAAACTCAGAAACACTGAGGTCGTCAAGTCAGTTGCTTTTGGACGACCCTAAATCCAGGCTCAAAACTAAAGGTGACCGAGCTTTTGCGGTGGCCGGCCCTAAGCTGTGGAATAGTTTGCCACTGAATGTTAGATCTGCTCAGACCATAGAGGTTTTTAAGTCTTCTTTGAAAACTTATTTATTTTCTTTGGCTTTTAGTGTGTGATAAATTAGTTCCCTACATCTGTGAGAAGTGATTGTGCACTTTATGTGTCTGTTCTTTGCCGTCTATTCTCTATTTTCTATTTTTTATTACTATTTTATTGATCATTCTAGCATGTTAGTGATTTTATTGTTTCTACACTTTGTACTGTATTTTCTTTTGGTATTGTTTCATGTTATTGTATACTGTACAGCACTTTGGTCGACCTCGGTCGTTTTTAAATGTGCTTTATAAATAAAATTGACATTGACATTGACATTGACAGAAACAGAACAGGGACCCCCGCTTGTAATTCTTATTTTTTCCCTTTTTTTTTAATGTCTCCCATTTTAAGCCTGGCTTATACCGTATTTTCCGCACTATAAGGCGCACCGCATTATAAGGCGCACTAAATATCTGGTAAAATACCGTACTATAGTGGCTGGGGTTGAGTTACGTATCTACCTGATGGAGCTGCTACAGGAAATGCTACAAAATCCTACAGCAAATGCAAAAAAAAAAAACAAGAAGAAAAGTACTGTATGTCAAACTTTATTAACAAAATAAAAACCAGCTTTGCTCCGTCTCGTCAAAGTCGCCATTATGCGAATCAGCGTCACTGCTGTTGTCTTGAACGTCTGATGATTCCTGACGTTTTTAGCGCCATTACTTCGGTGACACCAACGACAGTAGCTACAATCCCCCTGACTACAGTAACAGAAATTACCGTAACGATCATATATAAGGCGCACTGCATTATAAGGCGCACTGCCGGTTTTTGAGGAAATGAAAGGCTTTTAGGTGCGCCTTATAGTGCGGAAAATACTGTAATTACTTTTGAATGTGTTTTATTCTGCTTATATCACCTTATTAACCAATTCCTGACTGGGTTATTAGCTACAAGTGTTTACGGTTGATGAAACTTTGGCTTCGTCAGACGTGGAAGGAGTAACGTGAGGCCGAGCTGGAACGTTACAATCTCCAGCTTTAAGCCTGGCTGGATTAAGGTTCTGCGTTAAACCAACGCAGAGCACACGCCGCTGCCGTGACGCCGTCGTGAATCCTCCAGACTTCTCTTTCACTCTTGACCTTAACCCGAATTTTGACTGCATGTAAACGTAGTCACTGACTACGTTTACATGCAGTCAAAATTTGGGTTATTGCTAATATTCCGGTTACTGAAACATTCGGAATATTTCCATTTACATGGTGATTAATCATTCAGGATATCTGGATCAAACCAGCGATGCACGGAGAACGTGATGACGCGATTCCTGTCATCTTCGCTTCTTCTTCCTGTCTTCAAATTCAAAACAAATGCTGCTTCGCGCAACTTTTCGCTCACCTTCTTGTAAATCTTCTATCCCGGTACTTTCTACCGTCTACAAATGCAGAAATGTTCATATCCTTCATTACATTAATGAAGTGATTAGTCTCCTCCTGGTCTTGATGGGGATATTCCGTTTGGCGTTTACATGACCCAATATTCGGGTTTTAAAAGGAGTAACCCAGGGCTCATATTCTGGTTTTTAAAAATCCGAATATGAGCAAATTCGGGTTATTTAAAGGGGTTATTGGTGTTTACATGGCCGTGCAAATTCCGGTTATTGCCAATATTCGAGTTTTAAAAGGGTTTTTGATGCATGTAAACGCAGTCATTGTCTGATATTGGGTTTCTTGGCCGATGTTGAGGCAACGCCGTTGTACCGTGACTCTGCCGGAGCAGGTGAGCGGCGCCAAGCGCTCGCTGCTCCTGAACGGGGAACAGTAATATCGGGGGAGCCAGGCTGAAAACTTGACACAAAAAGGGAAAAAATAAGAATTACAAGCGGGGGTCCCTGCTCTGTTTTTCTCTCATCCAAGGGGTCCCTGGGCTAAAAGAGCCCAGCTCTGGTGTTATTCTCAGGCCTGTGTGCGTGCACATGTGCAGCCTCGCTGGGCCGGGGTGGGGGGGGCGTCAGGCCCGGCCAGGCAGGGCTGCAGAGGCAAACCCGTCTCCCGCCCGGCTGTGTGGAGGCCCTGCCTCGCTGGGATATGCTTTCCTCTCTCTGCATGCGTGTCTCTCGGCCCTGACAGCCAAGAATCCTCAGCAGCAGCAGCAGCGTCTGACGTGGCAGCTCCTTCTGCTCTCGGTCCAGCTCTTTCCTGTTGGCTCGCCTCGCCGTGATACTATCTTTCCATACAATCTCCTGTTTATAAATGGAGGCTGACTGCTATTCCACTGCAGACCTATCAGCTAAACGGCTGCAGCCTTTGTTGCAGAATGAAATCGCACGACAAGGCTGCTCAAGATATATATATATATATACGTGCATGCATGTGGGCCCCGGTTTGGAGTATTTGCTTTGCACATAAACAGTTCTGAGCACAGTGGGGGAGGATTCTGGCTAAAAGAAAAAAAACTATACTGCCTACAAATCTGGCATATGCAAGCTATTAAGTAGTTATGGCCACGTACTGTAGCGCGAAATGCATGCACTTTCCTCTCGCTCGCAGTGGCACGTCATGAGAGCCGCTGCACTCACAGGGAAAGTGGAGTGTGGAAAACTGATTTTCATACGCAGATATACATAGTTTCAGATGGTAGTAAAGTCGGTGCAGATGTGCCTGTGCTTGGTCGGGGTGGGCGCTGCTGCGCCCGGCGTCCTGCGCCGCCCCCGGGGACGTGCACTTACGCTGCGGTGCTGCGGTGCTCCTGAGGTCGGGGCGAGGTGGCGGCTCAGGCCCGAGCAGAGGTCGCGGAAGGAGATAGCTGCACGCGCGACCTCCACCTTGGACGGAGATTAAACGTTAAAAAAAGAAAAGCGGCGGTTTTTTGAGGAAATAAAAGTCTCAGAGTGATTTAGTTGTTGTTGTCGCGGCGCGCGTGTTTGTGTGCCTCGCCGCCTCCTGCGGTTTTTCGGAGGCTCTTTGTCTCTCGCCTCGCGTGCGTCCGGGTGGATCCGACTCCTCCGCCGCTCTGGAGGGCAGGACGACCTCTAACCGGGGCCGGGGATCCATTCAAATGTCAGGAATCGATTCCGATTCTTAAGATCCAGAATCGATTATCAAGATTTCATTCGATCTGATTTGATTCCGATATTGATTTGGGTTAGCATTATTGAAACTGTTTTTTCAGCTGTTGCATGAATTATATGACTGTATTTCTGCAACATGTTAATACTAGTATTATATTGAGATTAAACAGCAAGTATTGCAGCTAATGATGCTGTAAGGACCAATCAGCTCCCAGAATGCTGATAGAACTGCTTTCAGAAACATTGTGTGGCAGAATTATCAATTTATCCCATTTATGAGAATTTGGTTTTTAGCATTATATGCAAATGTAACCCCAATACGGTATAAAGCAAAGAAATATATACAATTGATGCAATTATAAATGAAAACTTTAATATTTTCATACTTTTAAACATATTTAAAGACAAAAACATGTTATGCTCGTGTCCAACAAAACATTCCTTTTTTGGGCATAAACAAAAAAATGCCAAAAGTTGTAATGTAATGATGACATTTTTTTTTAAAAAAATCGATCTTTAGACAAATGAATCAATTTTTAGGAATTAATATGAGAATTGATTTAAAATCGGGAAAAATCTATCAACACAGTTTATGCAATTATAGCTGAAAACTTTAATGTTTTCATACTTTTAAAACATATTTAAAGGCAAAAACATGGCACAGGTTATTCTCGTGTCCAACAAAACATTCCTTTTTTAGGCATAAAATGATATAAAACTATAACCAATTTAATATATATTGGCTAAAGTTTGTAACTTATATAACATGTGAATGCAGAGGGCGTTAACAAGGCGTTAATCAATAAATGTTCATCAGGGCTACTGGAAAAACAAAAATCTCCAGTCTAGAAAGAGACTGAAGACAGATTCGTATCTAATGAGTGGTATCTTAGATGTTTGAGCTACAAAGTTTTATTTCAACAACATCCCCACCTTCAAGTGAAGTGAAGTTTCTTTGTGTTTTGCCCTTTTTTTCTTCTCTCGCTCCTGATTTGTGATGTCTTTTTGACGCCTGCACCCTTCTGATTGGTCAGATTTCGGGTGCTGCCAATCATTGCGCGGCGAGGATCAGGACCCAATCTCCCAGAAGCCCCTGCTGGGCCCGGAGTCCCGCAGGGCGGCCACTTGGAGCCCCTCACGCTCTCTCGACCCCGAGCATCGGCAGCTCGGGCCGAGCGCTCGGGCGGCCGCCCAGCGCTGGTCGCGCCGCGGCGACCGGGCCGCGGTTAACCCTGGCGGTGCCAGCCGGCGCCGGCTCGCCTCCAGCTCCGGCGATAAGCAGAATTAAATCTGCAGAGGTCCTGATAGGGCGGTCATTTATGTGGAAAGGGGATTGTAATGCAGCCGTCTGTCTTTTGTGTGCGTGTCAGGCTGGGTCTGATGAATTTTGGCCGGTAGATTTTTGTTTTTGATGCTCGTGTGGCTTCACTGCTCGAATTTTACCTCCCAAAACGATTTAACCCTGAAAGCCACACTTTCACTGCAGGCCCGGTTCTAACAGGGTGCATAAGCATTGCACCCTCAGTTTATGCATGCTCAGTTGAAAAGACGAAAAAAAAAAACTGACAAGTGCGCACGCGTTAAGCCTGATTTATGGTTCTGCGTTAAATCGAGGAATATTTGTCTTATTTCTAGTTAAAATGTCTCATTTTTAGTCAAAAAATCTCATTACACTTAAAACAAGAGTAATTACCAGAAAAATAACTTGTTTTTGACAATTTTCACCTGTTTTCAAGTAAATTTTCACTTGAAATAAGTAGAAAAGATTTATCTTCTCATTACAAGCAAAAAAATCTTGTTCCACTGGCAGATTTTTCTACTTATTTTAAGTGAAAATCAACTTGAAACAGGTGAAAATTGTTGTTTTTTCCACTGAGTCTTGTTTTAAGTGTAATGAGATTTTCTTTTACTAAAAATGAGCCATTTTAACTAGAAATAAGACAAATATTCTTGTCAAGATTTTGAATTTTTGCGGTGTAGATATTCTGATGGGTGAGGTAGCCCAGACTAAATGTAGCATTTTCTTTGTTCTGCAGCAATTTTGCTTAAAAAATGCACTTGAAACACACTTTAAATATTCTTGTTTTGCTAGTATCATTCCGCTTGAAATTATGGGAAAATGCATAATTAAGTATTGAATAAAGTGCCAGGCATGTGCACCCCCTCTGATTCTGATCTGAGATGCACCGTAGTCATCCTTTTCTAGAACCGGCCCTGTTTCTCTGGAACACGGGGCCGCGACGGCACCAGTTTGACTTCTAGTATCTCGCCGAACTTTGATACGTGTCCATTAGCCGCCGCCGCCTCCCCCGGCTCTGTCAGCTCTCCAAGGCCGCAGATAAACAGCTGGCCTACGAACATAACAACAATAAAACCCAGAAGTGTTTTACAATCTGTTATGATGGTAAATTATTTTCATTTCAATCAGCAGAACTCGGAGCAGACGGAAAATATGAGGGATGTTAAAGAGAAGCACGACGCGCCAAACTGGGCCTTTCCAATCTCCTTATTTCATGCAGAGAGAAGCTCATAATCAAGCGATCAATAAAAGAAGGGGGGATATAACTTCAGAGATGTGTCCAGGGGACGTAGTAACGCTGAACCTGCAGCACCCGGAGGAGAAGAGGGATCCACCGGAGAGATGGATTCCTCTCAGGGAGGGTTAGGGGGCGAGACGGCGAGCTGGAGCTCCTGCACTTGCCAGTCTGGCACCGGCCGGGGAACGAAGGCCATAGTTAAAGTCTGGGGGGATAGAGAGGCGGTGAGGGATCGACGTTCATAGAGAGATGGGGAACAGGAGGATGGACGGAGATGGAGGTAGAAAGTCTTCAGTGGGACGGAGGGCAGCAGAAAGGAGAGGGACGGATGTTGGGACGTCACTGACTACGTTTACTTCCAGTCAAAATTTCGATTTAAGGTCAATATTACGGTTACTGAAACATTGGGAATAATCTGTTTCCATGCGTGAGCAAACAGGGTTATCCCTGTATACATGGTGATTAATCATTTGGGAATTCTCCATCAAACCAGCGACGCACGGAGAACGCCATGACGCAATTCCCGTCATTTCCAGCGTGTTCCAGCGGAGCTTGATCTGGTCTGGCGTTCGTACAAATGCTGCTTCGGGCAACTTTTCGCTCACCTTTTTGTAAATCTCGCTATCCCGGTACTTTCTACCGTCTACAAATGCAGAAATGTTCATATCTTTCATTACATTTATGAAGTGATTAGTCTCCACCTATGGTCATTAACTTTGGGTAGTGACCGAAAGGATAAGATCGCGGATACAAGCGGCCGAGATGAGTTTCCTCCGCAGGGTGGCTGGACGCTCCCTTAGAGATAGGGTGAGGAGTTCAGTCACCCGGGAGGAGCTCGGAGTCGAGCCGCTGCTCCTCCACATTGAGAGGAGTCAGCTGAGGTGGCTTGGGCATCTGTACCGGATCCTCCTGGACGCCTCCCTAGGGAGGTGTTCCAGGCATGTCCCTCCTCCCTAGGGAGGTGTTCCAGGCATGTCCCTCCTCCCTAGGGAGGTGTTCCAGGCATGTCCCACCGGGAGGAGACCCCGGGGAAGACCCAGGACACGCTGGAGAGACTATGTCTCTCGGCTGGCCTGGGAACGCCTCGGACTCCCCCGGAAGAGCTGGAGGAAGTGTCTGGGGTGAGGGAAGTCTGGGCATCCCTGCTGAGGCTGCTGCCCCCGCGACCCGGGAACGGATAAGCGGCGGACGATGGATGGATGGATAGTCTCCTCCTGGTATTGTGTTTCTCCGTGTTTATAAGAACTTCCTGGACTCAAAAGACCAGGATTCCTTGCGAAAAGAACATCAAATTCCTGTTCCTTTTGATGAGGATATCCCGTTAGGCGAATACATGACCAAATATTGGGGTTAAAAAAGGAGTAACCCAGGGGTCATTTTTGGGATATGAACAAATTCTGGTTATTCAAAGGGGTTATTGGTGTTTACATGGCCGTGCGTAGTTATTGCTAATATTCTGGTTAGAAAAGGGTTATTGATGCATGGAAACGTAGTCATAGAAGTGAGGGGTGTAGGGAAGAGCTGATCCTCGACGGGGGGGGGGGGGGTTACAAAATAAAGTTGGTGGTAAATAATCTGCATAAAGGGTGAGGGCAGTCTGCCCGGCTTTTGTAGCGAGGTTGGCACCTCGCCCCTCCAGGACTGGCAGCACGAGGACCCGGGGAGGATAAAGGAGTCCTGGGGGGTGAGAGAGTGAGAGGGTGAGAGAGTGAGAGGGTGACTGCGTTTACATGCAGTCAATAACCCTTTTAAAACCCGAATATTGGCCATAACCCGAATTTGCACGGCCATGTAAACACCAATAACCCCTTTGAATAACCAGAATTTGCTCATATTCGGATTTTTAAAAACCCAAATATGACCCCTGGGTTACTCCTTTTAAAACCTGAATATTGGGTCGTGTAAACGCCAAACGGAATATCCCCATCAAACGGAACATGAATTTGTTTTCTGCACATGTTCTGTTCACAAGGAATCCTGGTCTTTTGAGTCCAGGAAGTTCTTATAAACACGGAGAAACCAAGACCAGGAGGAGACTAATCACTTCATAAATGTAATGAAGGATATGAACATTTCTGCATTTGTAGACGGTAGAAAGTACCAGGATAGAAGATTTACAAAAAGATGAGCGAAAAGTTGCGCCAAGCTGCATTTGTTTTGAATTTGGATACAGGAAGAAGAAGCAGAAATGACAGGAATTGCGTCATGATGTTCTCCACGCGTCGCTGGTTTGATCCAGATATCCTGAATGATTAATTACCATGTAAACGGAATATTCCTAATGTTTCAGTAACCGGAATATTAGCAATAACCTAAATTTTGACTGCATGTAAACGTAGTCAGTGAGAGAGAAAGAAGGGAAAAGTCCGTCAATAGTGGGTCTCTTGTGCGAGGCCTCGGGCACGGAGAGGGGTGGTGTTGGTGGTGGGCTGATTACGAGTTTTTAAAGCGGCGGCGGCCGTGGCGGCCGGCATGTGCCGACTGGAGCGCCGGCTTCAAGGGGGGGGTCAGAGGTCAGAGGTCACGGTACCTCAGACACACATATCCTCACTGCCGCCACCCCGGCCCCGGTGCATGCTGGGAACGTAACCACGCGCCCCGGTGCATGCTGGGAACGTAACCACGCGCCCCGGACGCGCCGTATCGGTTACTTTCAGGTTACTTAACAACTGTCTCTCAGGCAGATTACTTTTACTGAAACAGCAGAAGAGTTCACATATTTTCAGGAGTTTTCTTTCTGATTGACTCGTTTTATTGGATCGTGGCAAAACAAAGAAAGAAAAACATCTTGAAACCTTACAGAAAATGTAAATAAATAAACGGTTTAGGATATTTATTTAATCTCCAGAGGTTTGCCGTCCTGCACGTCTCAACGTCTCGGCGTTCGTGTCAAAGCCGCCGGTCCTCGTGTCTCTGGAGCTGTTTAATAACGCTCCCTCCGTCTCTCCCTCCGTCTCTCCCTCCGTCTCTCCCTCCGTCTCTCCCTCCGTCTCTCCCTCCGTCTCTCCCTCCGTCTCTCCCTCCGTCTCTCCGTCTCATGCCACAAATGGCTTCCAGACTTTCACACGTAGTAATGCCTCAGTGTGTAAACAGCCGTTATTACAAATGATGCACAGACACACTTTTAAAATCAATCTGTGGCCGTCGGAGAGAAGGAGCAGAGAGAGAGAGTTGGGCTCTTGTTTCTCTCTTTCTCTCTCGTTCTGGGGATGAAAAGGCTCCGAGCTGAATGGAAATCTAAGAGCTGGAAGCAATAAGACGCCACGGAGGAAATGTACAGAGGAATACGTCGCATCTGCGCGTGGATCCGTGCGCCGTAAATAACGAGACGGGAAAAGAAAAAACAACATTTCTTTCTTTTTTCCACCTCCTGAGACTCGACTCCTGCAGTTATTTACAGGACCTGCATTCACACGCCGATCCGGCGTATTTCTGTTTAAATGTCCTGCTAAGACGACTTTCTCAGACTCTTGGTTTGAAATTGAAAATATATAAATATAGTTTTTCTCACAGATCCCCCTCCTCCTCCTCCGCTTCCCTCTCTTCTTCTCCGTGCTCATAATACGCAGAAACGATAAATTCAGCTGCATTTAAGAAAGAAAACCCTGCTTCATATAGACTTTACTGCTGCTCATAATAATATTATATATATATATATATATATATATATATATATAAATATAATTTATTTATATTTATATAGTACAGAGCACTCAAAATGTGTTTTACCAAAATTATTCCAAGCCCTCTTTTAGTGGCCTGAACACACACACACACACACACACACACACACACACACACACACACACACACACACACACACACACACACACACACACACACACACACACACACACACACACACACACACACACACAGTAGTTGTCTAAGTTCACTTTTACACAGCAGATGTCAAATATGAATTCCAGTTGCGACGAGTCGGGACACGTTGGAACCTCCAGTAGCTCCCTGAGAGTGTGTGTGTGTGTGTGTGTGTGTGTGTGTGTGTGTGAGAGAGAGAGAGGGAGAGAGAGAGAGAGACTTACATGATTATCTTGATTACTTAACAAAAATCCTGTGAGTCTGATCTAACTTCTGCAGAAAAAATCTGGATTTCACTTATAACGTTGAAGATTTTTCTGTTGGATCTGAAGTGAAAACACACGAGTGTGTGTGTGTGTGTGTGTGTGTGTGTGTGTAAAATTATAATATCTGTTTAAATACATCCACGTTTTATTTTTATATTTACAAAATATTATAATATATTTTCACGATCATGAATTTCCTACTTATTTATTTTTCTTTTGCCACAATATATTTAAGAATAGGTTTTATAATAAATTCTACTTTTTAAAACAGTTTCTGTATTTAATAATACCAGCTTACATTTTATACAAATTGTCTCTATTTAGGTCCTAAATTAATTATGGATAAGGTGCAATTATTTATTTTTACAACTTTTTTTGTAGAAAATTTTCTTTTAAATTGTAGTTCTTTTCATTGCTTCTATTATTTTTCCATTATATTTCAAAAGTTTGAGCTCCACCACTTTTCTTTCATTTATTTTTATTTTTTTATCCCAATTTCAGAGCTGAAATAAGAAAAAAACAAACGAGTGGCTGAAATATGTATGTATTTCTCTGCAGCTCAGTTCGTGTTTTTTCCCACTAACGATGCGGCAGAAAGGCCTAAAAATACCCCCCATGTTTCCTGCTATGCCCGGGCTATATTTAACCCTCTGCTGTTTATTTGCTCGCTGAGATTCATCCCAGGTAATATTATTAGATCTGTGCGACAGTCTGAGATGATGTTGTGGAAAAACTGCTCGAATTACAACCGACAGACCGACCGAGGAGCTGCGAGTCATTTTAATTGTTAGTGAGGCCAAGTTGATGCTGGAAGCTGCTGCTGCACGATGAGGTTTCCCTGGATAAATATATAACATTTAATTAACTGCTTCTGTTTATCTAGTTAATAACATATTCGCATATTTTAGGGTTTTTTTCTTGGCTTTTCCTGTCACTGTAATTTCGTTTCAAACCAGACTTTTTTTTTAACTTGTAGTGAGACATCTGCATGTGGATATTAGACCGGTCCAGTATGGTGAAGTATTTAAATAAATATAAATACATAAATAAAATTTAAATAAATAAACAAATAATAAATAAATAAATAAATAAATAAATGAATGAATGAATGAATAAATAAATAAATAAATAAATAAGTAGAATAAAAAAATAAAAAATAAAAATACCGAGGGAGGGTTTAGGAAGCGCAGGTGGAGGGAGAAAGACACCTTTATGAGCGAGACTAACGCGTCGGGAGGATTTTTATGACAGAAAGGATTCTGAAAGGGGTTGTCCCCCCCAGAAAAGGTATTTTCCCTCCATAAAAAGTATCTTCCCCCCATAAAAAGTATTTCTCCCCCAGAAAAAGTATTTTTACCCCAGAAAAATCCCCCATCGAGGCCGCAACTCCGACATCGTTTGTGGATCAGAAAGTCAAGGTGGTTCAGAATCAGGTGCGTGTCAGTTTCCCTATTTTGGCCTCTTAACTAATTTAAAGTCGATATTAAAACGAAAAACAACCTAAAAATAAAAATGAAAGTGAAAGTCACTTCATGTCAGGCCGCATTTTGACGAGTCACGGTCATTTATTTACTTCAAACTGTCGACAGACACTAAAAGGCCCCTTTCCCCCCCTCTTTTTTACTATGAAGACACGTTTTTATGATATTTTGATATTTTTTGATTTCCCTATGAGATGCTGATGCGGTTCTTCCGACTTTCCGAGTTGCGTCTCCCGGGGAAGTCGGAAGTCGGAGGTCGGTTTACCGAGTCTGCCAAACAAAGCGCTGCTCAAACACACGGGCCGCGGCGTGGGAGGGGGAAATTAACTTTAACTCAGTTTATAGTCGAGCAGGGGACAGTTTCTGAGTGTCTGAGGCCTGGAAACACAACCAGGACTTATTCCTCCCCCCCCAAACAAATGGGAGAATCTGAGCAGCGGGGCCCCGTGGAGACAAAGGACGCACCAGAGGGACAATTATCAATTAAGGCAAAAATCTTTCATAATTTGGTCCAAGTATCTCTCAGATATGCACAGGGGCGCCTCCAAAAATTTTTCGTAGGGGGGGCCAGATGGGGCCACTTAAATTCTTGGGGTGGACACAAAAACTAAAAGACGTCATTACAGGATTGTATTATACTGTTGTAGTATAAGGGCTCAGAAATACTTAAAAAAACGCCTACTGATATACTTGGGTTTATTACGGAAGAGTATTAGGGCCATGCAAGAGAAAAAATATTTGAGAGGGGAAGATTTTTTTGTATTGTGCACTTCAAGAAAAAAGTCGAGATGTCGAGAAAAAAGTCGAAATGTTGAGATTAATGTTGAAATACAATTCATCTTTTTTCTCGAAATTGTACTTCAACATTAATATCTACATTTCGACTTTTTTCTCGACATTTCGACTTTTTTCTCGAAGTGCATAATGAAAAAAAAATCTTCCTCCTCCAAAATATTATTTTTATTTTTCTCCTGCCTGGCCCTAATACTCTTCCGTAGGGGTGGCCAGCGGGGAGGCCAGCAAATTTGTAGGGGGGGCCGTGGCCACCCTTGGCCACCCCCTGGTGACGCCACTGGATATGCACAGACCTCTTTGCATTCGGCATATTTTAGGATTGTAGTTCATATTTTTTAGAAATATCAGTCTTGTTGACATAATACTGCTAATTAATTTAAAGTACGCCCAGTTCTCCAGGAGCTTTTTGTTGTGATAATATATATTTATGACTATACAGCTGGAAAAAAGGTCACAGGGATGAAACCGATGAGTGTGTCACTGCTTTGGGACAGGTAATAGTATTTTAGGTGTAATTAAATGTGATGATATTACAGGAAGTGGCCCCTATCAGCCATTAATGTTGTGAAAACAACCAGCTCATCCTGCATCACTTCCAGTACTTTTCCCGCCTCCGCCGTCTCAGTTCGTTGTTGTGAGGCCGCCGTATGTTTTGCTCCAGCGAGCGGCACCGGGCCCGGCTCGGCCCGGGCCAGGCAGACGGCTAGCCTGATAGACACCCACCTGATCTGCCAACTAGTCATCCACCCGGCCAATCACAGGGCCCTGAAGCTCCCGGGGGCCAGCCGAGCTCCCGGCTGGCTCGCCACTCAGCAGCCGAGCCGCCGAGCCGCCGAGCCGCTCGCCCAGGCCCGGACCGAGGGGCCCGGGCCAAGTCTGGTGGTCCCGGGAGCCAACCAGAGAACCCTGGCCTTTGTGAGGGGCTCACACACGGCACGGCAGGTGGTTTTTACCACAATCACACGTCTGGGCCCTAAAACTAAGTTTCCTGGATTCCAGCGGGAACAATGTCCCTGGAAAATCCTACGAGACTCGTTTGTGTCGCCTCGGACGGCAGAAATCTACAAATAAATGTTCCTTTTTGGTCTTTTAAAGCAGTGGTTCCCAACCTTTTTTCCCTTTGAGCCCCCCCTTACTTGTGTCTAACACCGGCCGGCCACCCCGACCCGTACGTACTAGCACCAAAAGAGAAAAGTGATTCGTTACAAACCTTTAATTGAAAAAATCAGAGTCAGAATCAGAAAAGGTTTCACACGAGGCATTTGTTATGGTGATTGGTGCAACACAATACAATCATAAAAACAAATATATAAGAGTTACAATAAAATGTACAAACAATAGAATAAAATGTAGACCAGAAATGTACAAAATGAGGTTTTAAAGTGCCGGGTGAGTCTGTACAAAAGTGACTTAGGAACTTAGGATAGGTAAAATGTGTAGACAGAAATGTACAAATGTATAAAAAATGAACATTAATTATGTTTTTGTGATACATTTCTCTTTGGTTTACCCTGTACTTAGTTTTTCTCACCTTCCTTTTGTGTCACCAATGTATAAAATACACACAAAAAAAGAATTGCAAGGACATAAAAATATTTCTGAAAAATGTCTCTTTTAATATGAAAGCAAATTATTTTTTTTAAATTTTTCCTGGAGTAGTAGTATGATTAAATGTTGAATAATGATATAATATGTTTTTAAGTTTTTATCCTGATAAATAACTTTTTAAAATGACCAAAATATATTTCTAAGTGGGCTTATACAAACTTGGATTACTGTATTCCATTAAGTGTGTTATTATGATTTTTTTTATCTATTTAACATGTGCAAATATAATTTTTACAACTGCATATCCTCAAAACAGACAAAGTTTCGCCCCCCCAGGTTGGGAGACACTGTTTTAAAGGAAACTTAGAGTCAGTTCCTACTTTTATTTTGAAAGGAACCATCACAAACACAGACTTCTGGCTCTTTTGGGCCCTGATTCTCTTCTGTTGTGGGTTTGGGTGCAGAAGGAGGATGTGTGGAGTGTCTTTGTGAATGAGAGGGTTTCAGCTCGTTCCAGGACTCGGACGCTGCCACCGAAACCGCCACCGAAACAAACCGGGGGCCCATTTGGGCTCATTTGGTAACTTTTAATTTGTCTGGTCCATTAAAGCAGAGTGATGAGAAACACGGAGGGAGCTGGAGGGAAGGAGGGAGGGAGGGACGGCCAGTTTGGATGTGAGAGTGCATTTTGAAACAAGGGAGCATGTTTTTGGATGGTATTTTTTGTTTGGGGGGTGGATGGGACGGGGGGGGGGGTTCTCTCCCCCCTCCTCTCTTTGTTTGTGTGGTAAATCCAGGAGCAGCTGCTGGTCTCAGGGTCTAGTGGGATTTTGGGTCTGTGTTTTCTCATGCCATCCCATGCCAAGGTGGTGTAACGCGAGCAGAGAGAGAGAGAGAGAGAGAGAGGGATGGGGGGTGAGAGGGGGTGGGCGAGCAGTTGCCGTGACCACGACGGTGACGGAGGCGGTCGGGAGATTTTAAAAGGCGGGTTTCTGTCTGCATGGATGTAAAATGGATATTAAGCTTCCACCACATTTAAACATGATAAACAATAAAGCTAGATTAAAGAATAAATGAAGAAAAGCAGTCAGTTTTATTTAGTTGGTTTATTCTGAAATTCTTGGTTTATTCTGAAATCCTGAGTGTGTAAAATGGAATATTTTTTTGTTGGTTCTGGCTGGTTTCAACAATTTAAGCTCATTTTTGTTTAGATTTAGTCATTTGTAATTTCTTTATTTCTTTATTTCAAAACAGGGACAGTGCACAATTAGACATTAATCTTGTACAAGAGAATATGCATCGTTCCAGGTTGTAGCAGCTTGCTATTTTCCACCTGTAGTCCCTGGGCAGGTTAATGGAATGGTACATAAAAATTAGTATAGAAAAAAGAAAAAATAAGTAAAAGCAGAACAAAGCAAAGAAACAATAGATAAAATAGATAAATAGAAACATGGAAGCAGATTCAACAGAGCATGGGATCTGTCAGATGTTGGCACCTTAGATTTAAAGCTAGGCTGCCCCCCAACACACACGCACACACACACACACACACACACACACACACACACACACACACACACACACACACACACACACACACACACACACACACACACACACGCGCAAAGGCAAGTTTATTTGTGTAGCACAATTCAACACAAGGTAATTCAAAGTGATTTACATCAACATTAAAAGCGACAAGACACAATTAAACAGTAAGTAACAAATAAAATTAATAGATAAAATGATAAGAAAAGAGGTAAAATATTAAAAAGCACAAGTTTTTAAAAAGTAGAGTACAGCAGGTACATCTCATTCTTACAATGGCAAGAATTACGTTTCTATACGGTCAAAACGTACAAAGACCGGGTCAAATACAGTATTACAAAAGTAATCTATAACAATTAGTACGGTGAATTAAACCATTTCTATGCCACAATGCCTGTTTCCAGGTCTTATTTCACACAACTGACGAGAATTAGGTATCTATACACACACACACACACACACACACACCATAAATGTACACACACTTGTCTTGACAGTAACCAACGCTTGGCAAGATGTGAGAAGGTGTGGGGACTTCTACATGAAATAATGTCTGTTGGCAGAGTATTCCGTATAGTTTTAATTGTAAGGATAGTATTTTATTGTTTTAATGTGTGCAACGTTGGACCCCAGGAAGAATAGTCTTCACTGCAGTAAATAAATAAATAAATCCTCTGGACTTTGCCTTTGCACCGGATTGGAACCTGTATATTTGGCTAATGACGCCCCCCCCCCACCCGTTCTCCACTACCAGCCACCAACCATGCGCGCACCCCCCCCTCCCTGCTGCCCCGGCCTCCCCCTGGCCCCCCCCGGCCCCCCCGCCGCCCTCCCAGCGCTGGGAGAGCGGGCATTGGCTGCGGCGCGGGAGCCCCGGTGCCAGAGAGGTGGGCCCTCCGCGGCGCTGGCACCGGCTCAGTCGAGGGGTGGAAAGTGGAGAGAGAGAGCGAGGGAGAGAGGGGGGAAAGAGAAGCTGCACTCGGGTTTGCCAGCGGTCGTGCACAGTCTTCCAACATTTACTCGCTCCTCTTGTTTTTTTTTTGTTTTTTCTTCTTCTTCTCCTCCGTCCACCCCCCCCTAACCCCGTCCAGCTTTCGCCCTCTCCTATGCAGATCAGAACTGAACCAATTGCACGTGTTTTTTTTGCAAAACAAGCAAAGAAGATTGCTTTTTTTAATAATTTTTATAATATATCCTTTATTTTTTTTGGCTTTACTGCTTTCCGCGTCCTTCTAGACGCAGATTGCAAAACTTCTCGCTCTCCTTCTGCGGCGCTCTGCAGCGGCGGCTCCCGCCACAGTACCTCCTGTGTGCTCGCGCTGGTATTGCACCCCCAACCCCCTCAACCCTAACCCCCCCTCGCACACAACACGCCAACCCGCCAACCCGCCACCAACCCCTGCTGCTTTTATTGGACAGCTTCTCAGCTTCTGTTTTTGCTTATTTTTTTCTTCAGTCTTTTGTTTTTCTAATATTCGGCACTTCCAACGCGTTCAACAATCCAGATCCTCAACCGGTCCTTTTTTTTATTTGAGCTTTTCTGTGCAATCGAAGGAGCGCTTTTATGATGAAAGAGCGAAATGGTAACTACTGTGTCATTTCTACTTCATTCGCACATTTGTCATTGTGACTGTTGGATAAGTGGGACCGTTATTTAAACTGGAATTTTGTCATATAATTGACTAGAATTTATCTTGTTAGTTCAGTTTCTGTTTGCTTTTCTAAGTATTATTCTTTTTTTTTTTTTTTTTGAATGAAAGTTTTCTAGCCCGAGTGTTTCCTGGAGACCGCGGCGGTTTGTTGTCGGGTTTGTTTCTATTCCCGTCTCGTCCATCTGGTCACATGTGGCGTTCTGATTGGACTCACGTTTGACGCGATGGCATGAAGACGTCCCCGCGGACGCGCCGCCCGTGTTTGACATTAGTCTGTCGCCGCGCCGTTCGCGCCGGCGGTTTTTGTAAATGTGTCCTTCGCTGTGATGTGTCCATGTCGGAGTGTAAAGCATCCTTCCTCTCTCTCCGTCTCTATCTCTCTCTCCTTCTCTCAGTCTCTTAGCACCTCTCTCTCATTCTGTCCCTCCGCTCACACGGAGCAGGCGGCGCTCCTCCATGCTGCGTGCCGGTGCTAACTGCCTCTCTTCTTTCTTTCCCTCCTCACCCCCTCTACCTCTCTCCCCATCCTTCTCTCCCCCATTCTCCCCCTCCGCCTCGTCCTGCTTCCCTCCCTCCTCCTCCTCCCTCCTCCCCTCCTCCTCCTCCTCCGCCCTCCCCCCGTCCTCCTCCTCTCTCATCCAGGATGAATTCCACCCCTTCATCGAGGCCCTCCTGCCCCACGTCCGAGCCTTCGCCTACACCTGGTTCAACCTGCAGGCCCGCAAGCGCAAGTACTTCAAGAAGCACGAGAAGCGCATGTCCAAGGAGGAAGAGCGCGCGGTGAAGGACGAGCTGCTCGGGGAGAAGCCGGAGATCAAGCAGAAGTGGGCCTCGCGCCTGCTGGCCAAGCTCCGCAAGGACATCCGGCCGGAGTTCCGCGAGGACTTTGTGCTCACCATCACGGGCAAGAAGCCGCCCTGCTGCGTCCTGTCCAACCCCGACCAGAAGGGCAAGATCCGCCGCATCGACTGCCTGCGCCAGGCCGACAAGGTGTGGCGGCTGGACCTGGTGATGGTCATCCTGTTCAAGGGCAGCCCCCTGGAGAGCACGGACGGCGAGCGGCTGGTCAAGTCGCCTCAGTGCACCAACCCGGGGCTGTGCGTGCAGCCGCACCACATCGGAGTGTCCGTCAAGGAGCTGGACCTCTACCTGGCCTACTTTGTCCACTCGCCAGGTACGTCGCCGCCTTGCACTCGCCCTAAACACTCAGGTGCGCTAGCAGGAACCAGCGCAGGCGTCACACACTTTGATGTAAACATTCCTGCAAATTCCTGCAAATTCAGCTGTTTAAAAGCTAGTTAATATTCAATTATTGCTTTTATTTTAGAAAAAAAGAAGCTAATTTGCATTTTTTTTGCATTTTTTTTTAGGGAAACAAAAAGGAAAATCACCTTTTGCTTCCGTTATCTTGGAAACGATTTCCTCTCTATTGATGAATACCTTTTTATTGCCCCGGTTGGTTGTCTATGTATCAATGGTGATGAAAATAAGGCGTCTGAAGCGGTTTTTCCAGGGGGCGTGTCAGGGTGTTTATGGGACGCTCCGTGTTCTTGTGAGCGTTGCACGTCAGAGACGTGGAGCGGGTACGGCGCATAAAAAACACACTAAACATTCCTGCAAATTCAGCTGTTTAAAAGCTATTTAATATTCAATTATTGCTTTCATTTTACAAAAAAAAAGAAGCTAATTTGTATTTTTTTTTTTAGAGAAACAAAAAGGAAATCACTTTTTGCTTCCGTTATCTTGGAAACGATTTCCTCTCTTTTGATGAATACCTTTTTAATGCCCCGGTTTGTTTATGTATCAATGGTGATGGAAATAAGGCGGTTTTTCCAGGGGGCGTGTCGGGGTGTTTATGGGACGCTCCGTGTTCTTGTGAGCGTTGCACGTCAGAGACGTGGACGCCGTTGTTTTTGCGGCGGCCCCTCCAGGAGACCGTTGTAGTCGGGGACGGCGGTTTGGCGGCAGCTTGGCGGCGGTTTGGCGGCGGCCCAGCTCGGCCGTTTCCGCCATGTTTGAGGGAGGAGATTGAGAACAGAGCGGCGGGTCGTCCTGGTCTCGGGCCGGCGCCGCCGGCGGCCCGTGCTGCTGCTGCTGCTGCTGCTGCTGCTGCTGCTGCTGCTGCTGCCACCTTCGCTATCTGCCTGAACGCTAGCAGCACGCTGGCCCTGGCTGCCAAGCACATGCTCTCTCTCTCACACACACACTGTGGCAGCCACATTTACGTCCTCACACACACACACACACTCACACACACACACACACACACACACACACACACACGCAGCTAAATAAAGAAAAAAAAGAATAAAAAAAAACAAAAAAAGGGGGAGCTCCGTCATCTCTGTCACACTTTCACACTTGGAGCCGAGCGGCGTCCACACCGCCACACACCCCGCTCCGCCGGCCAGCGACCATCACAGATACCGGCTGATACAGCCAAGCATAGTTGTATCTGAGCCACCATCACACACACACACACACACACACACACACACACACACGGCCAAAATACGGGTTGTGTTGTGGGTTGTTTTGTTTTTTTTTAATTCTTTTTTTATTCCCCCAAACACACTTTTAAAAAAAACACAATCACAACAGATACACACACACACACACACACACACACACACACACTCTCACACACACACACACACACACTCACAGAATACATTTCACAGCCAAATCCTCCAGATACACGACGCTACTCCACCATTTGCTGGCTGGGTGTTCAAACAAGCTCAGGCTCTAATGTTATCTCAGCTGGAATTTTCTGGAAATTTCAAACAGTGACTCAAACACACACACACTCAAACACACACACACACACACACACGCATATATATATCTATACAATGTGTGGTCACTGCTCAGACACACACACACACACACACTGTCTGTTTAAGTCTTGTGTTCGCTATCGTGAAGCCAAATGCTGCCACAGATGACGGGTCTCAGTCTTTGTTTCTGTGTGACACACACACACACACACACACACACACACACACACACACACACACACACACACACACACACACACACACACACACACACACACACACACACGGTCCAGGCCAAGCTCCTCACACAGCCCGAGCCAAACCCTGGCAGCAGCTCCAGCTTCACTTTGTTCCTCCGTCTTTAGCGATAACAAACGTCTGTCTCTCTCTCTCGTGATGATGAATCTGCCGGAGGAATGATTTAAAACAAAAATAACATTTAAAAAAACGGCTGATTTTTACTTTAACTGATTCTGAGAGTGCATAAAAATTAAACGTGTAGTCTCTGAAAAAATCCCTTTTTTAAATTGTGTAGCCAGATTTAATTGCACGTGTTTTAGAGAACAACTTCTTTTAAAAATAAAATATTGGAATAAGGGAACAGAGGCACTTTATTTTGAAAATAAAAAAGGAGATTAGTGTTTTTAAAATCGGCATGGATGCAGGAAGAAATTCCTGCCCTCAAATCAGCGGAGAAATGTTTGATTTGTGGTCATATCGTCGATAAAATGTCTGACTTTTATTATCAGGAGCCTTTTATTGCCTTTTTTTAAGCAGATCAGTGAGTTTTGGTGTTTGAGATGGTGAAGGTTGTAAATGAGCTGGAATAATTTAGCTTTAAGGAGCAGTCTTGCTTTTTTTTGTTTTACAATAATTTAATGAGAGGGAATGTATATCTATATATTTCTAAATGGCCTGATATAAATGTCCTTAAGTTGTAGCAGTTGTTGCTGCGGTGCAGCGCGACGGTCGCAGACGTTGCCGCCTGCTTCATTTCCACGTTCGGGCCTTATCTAATCTGGGTAGCGCAGCGTACTCGCTACCTTTTTATCAGCCTGGAAGTTGTGCCTTCAGACATGTCGGAGGGGGGGGGGCTGCAAACTTTCCATGCCATCACCGCCGTTTCCTCCCTCAGTTCACACGAGTTCAGAGGGTTTTTGCAGCTTCAGTCTGAGTGTTTGCTGCAGCCCGGCTTCATCCGCTGATCTGTTACACTGATTCCTCTCTTCTTCTCCCCTCGCCGTCTCGTCTCTTTTGCTCGGCAAAATGACGAGACGTGCTCCATTATTTGTTTTTTTGTTTGGTTTGTGTTTAGCGGGTCTTTAGCATCCCTGTCTCCTCCTCCTCTTTGATCCCGTGCACACTTTTGTCTCGCCTCCTTAAACATCGCCGTCATTGTCGTTCCCACAGAGGTAAAGCCTCCGCTGATCTCTTTTGTTTACATTGTGGATGGCGGAGGGAGAGAGGGAGCGAGGGAACGAGGGAGAGAGTGCACGTCGGAGAGGAGAAGAGGCTACAATAGTGATTGTTCCGTTTGGCAGCGCCGGAGCCCCGTCGGTGTGGGAAGGAGAGAGAAAGAGAGACGTCTTGTGTTTTATTTATGACGAAGTGGCGAAAGCTGCCGCGGGGGAATCTCCCGTCTCTCCTTCAGCTCGGCCGGGCGACGTCCCCCTAACGGTTACGAGGCCTAGAAACTATGGAGCAAGATAACTTCCAAAGAGATGTGTCCATGTTATAACTATTCGTAATGATAAACATTTGTATGTAAATAAAAAAGTTGTACCCAAAATTCTGCTGTCACACACACGAGTCTGATAAATGATTAGGGTTAGGATTGTTTTTATGTGAGTATGAATCTAAAAGCTGTGAGTGTAAAGTCTTGTGAATACAAACATGTTATTTTATTGTCTGAAAAATGGCAAAAATAAGAACTTTATTGATCCCACATAGGAGTAATTCATGTTATATCAGCTATAGAGAACAAGTATATATAGTCTATCCCTCCTCACAAAAATATAGAAAAATAGATCAACAAAACAAATTTAACATTTTTCAAATAACAAAATAACATATTTGAACCATTTTTCAGAAAATAAAATAACATTTGAACCATTTTTCAGACAATAAAATAATTGAAAAAATCTGAAAAATAGTTAAAATAGGTTATTTTGTTACTTGAACATTTAAAAATATGTTTTGTTGATGAGAAAATATGTTTCTCTATTTTTCTTATTTTTGTGAGGGGGGATATATATTGTTTTTTGGCACTACCTTGTTCTCTATAGCTGATATAACATGAATTACTCCTATGTGGGATCAATAAAGTTCTTATTTTTGCCATCTGAGAAAATTATATATATTATATTTGGTACCTAACTGTTTCCCAAGTATATTAGTGCGTGTGTGAATGAATAAATGAGACGTAAAACGTACATTTCTTTGTAGAAAGGCGCTTTATGAAAATAAGTCCAGTCTTGCCACATCCAATATGGCGGCGACGTTGACGTACGGCTCAGCGCCGTATATATGTCTGTGCTGTGACCTGCCTGTGACGTCATTCCAACAGTTTTTCGACTCGTACCCATAAACTTGAATTCGTGTTCACAGTGAAAACTCGTAGTCGTAGAAATTAGAGTTGTATTCACAAGACTTTGCACTCACAGCTTTTAGATTCACATAAAAACAATCCTAACCCTAATAATTTATCAGACTCGTGTGTGACAGCAGAATTTTGGGTACAACTTTTTTATTTACATACAAATGTTTATCATGTTTATCAGATCCAAATCATACAATGTGAAATGTAATGATCCAATAAAACTAAAACCATGCAGTTTGCAGAAGCTTTTAAGCTAGCTGCTAAACCAAGCTAGATTCTGAAACAACCTGATCTCACAAAAATCCGTGGTACCAACACGGAAAGAGTTATAATTCCGTGTGAGCACCACGGATATTGTACCATACAAAGTCAATGGGATCCGTTGTCGTGATATACACACGGAATATGACATTATTATTATGTATATATTATTCTTTGTTATAGTGGCTAAATATTTGTCGCGCAAGGTGCTGTTTGTTACTGTCAGTTTGTAAAAGCATGTTTTTAACGCTGTTTTAGCAGTGTTTTATAATAGTTATAACATGGACACATCTTTTTGGAAGTTATTACTCCATAAGAAACGAGCAGAAGAAGCTGCTCGTCCTCTCGGACGGAGAGCAGGAGCGACGGCGTGGTCGTGAGCGGCGAGCGGGTTTATTAGAAGCGAGCGACCGCTGTGTTATGATGGAGATAATGATCTCTTGGCCCGAAGTCCCCGAGGTTTTGCCAGAGCCCCCGCACGCCGGCGGTCCCGTCCGCAAGCCATTAATCACCGGTGATGGACTGCTTTTACTTGACAGTATTAATTTTGATGTAATCTCCTCCTTTTATGCGCAGTTGGCGCCACTTTCACGCCATCTGAGGCGGACACTTTGATTTACAATATTTGTTCTATTTTTGATTAAACTCAGCAAATTTCTAATTTATTAACGTCTGGAAAGAAAAAAAAAAAGAAATTTATGTACATCTTTAAAGGGAGTCCAAAGTTAGCTCACTGCGCTTACTCATAGTTTGGCTGTTTTTTGTTGTTTTTTTTCTTTGTGCGCTGCGAGTGTGATCATGAAAAGATGTTTCAAATGTGTTTCCAATGAAAAGTGCAGGGCAGGAAATTTGCAGTCACTCTGAGGGAGGTGTGAAATGTGCTTGCCTTGCCATTTCTGCAGTGACCGCTCGGCGCTCGGCGCTCCGCCGTTGCCAGATCCCGCCTCCGTCTCACTATAGCAGTAGTAATGCCTTGGACGGCGCTGTGAGAAAACCCAGAGATCCCCCCCCAACACCCCCCCACCCTCCTCCCGGGGCCCGATCACTGACCACAGCAAGGATCCACAAATACAAGCTCACTCGCATTCATCACTGGGGAAAACGCTGGATTTATGCAGTCGAATGTGGGATAAAGCAGAGAGATGGAGTATTAGGAAAGAGAGAGGGAGAGGGAGATGGAGGAGGATAAGAATCTCAGGCCCGACATGATGAATGACTAATAAAAGTTGAAAGGCTGCGCTGATGTGTTCCACAGGTCCCGACTTCTCTGTGTTTTGGTGTTTGTGCAGCGGAACCCTGGACGACCTTCGGTAGCAAAGTTCTGCACAAATATTTTTATTGACTTTTTCATTTACCGTACAAAGGCACAAAACAGAACAGAACAAAACAGAAAAAGGCACATTAATGCGTACAAATAGGCAGTTGAAGATATTCCAAATGTAGAGATTTAAGTTGGATATTTTACTGTTGTGGTAACTGACTGATTCTCATCATGGCGTTTAGGGAAAAGAAAAGGATGACGCTATTGTGTACTTCTAGAACGCTCCCACCATCCAAAATGTGATCAGTGACCTTATTAGAAATAGAGAAGAAGTTATGTATATATAAAAATATATATAATAAAACAGTAGACTACAAATCTGCAATAAAAGAGCCCCAAATCTTCTCAAATGTGTTTATATTTCCCTTTAACAGCATATGTAAGTTCCTCTAAAGCAAGGCATTGCAGTAATCCCTCGACCCAACTCTGCCTACTTGGTCTGTGGGAGCAAAGTTCTGATTAAAACCTCGACACTCGGAGAGTCGGAGAGTCGGTCCAATCTGGGGTTTTTTTGTATCTTGTGTTGGGACGAAGGCCCGTCTGGCCGAGCGAAACTCCACATGCAGAGAAGCTTTGGCACCGGCCAGGGCTCATCTAGTTAGTTAGTTTAGTGGTCCTTTCAATTTACACAAATAACCCAAAGTACACGTGTAAATCATCAGTGTAATACAAAAAATATATAATTGTTTGGGGCTTGTTGGCTTTTATAAACTAATGCATTTAGGAGTTAGAGAATGAAACAAAATGCATAAATAAATCCATATGAGAAGTTGCCTGAGTATAAACAAAATAACTGTACACAAACATACAGCATATTCCACATGTCATTACTAAATATCATTCCATATCATTCCATACAGTGTGTGGACTCGGGGTGGACCCGAGTAGATACACATACTGTATGTAATATATACATATATATATATATATATATATATATATATATATATATATATATGTATATATATATATAGCGTGACGGGTTTTCCCCAGCGTCGTCGCCGGCCGGGGCCCGAGTAGATACACATACTGTATGTAATATATACATATATATATATATATATATATATATATATATATATATATATATATATATATATATATATATATGTATATAGTACATACAGTATGTGTATCTACTCGGGCCCCGGCCGGCGACGACGCTGGGGAAAACCCGTCACGCTGGAGACGCAGAGGGAGAGCGAGGCTTCTCACTATTTCTGGCCTCAGAGAGAAAGAAAAAAGAGGAGAGAAGTGCGTTTGGAGAGCTGCTGGCGTCGGCGAGCCAAGGCCCTGGCGTGGGCTCATTTGCTCGAGAAACATGTGCAGACGGGCGGCGAACGCCGGGGTGTCGCAGACGCGGGCAGGCCGGTCCAAAACCGCGGGCCCTGCCTTTATCTCGCGAGGCCACGATGACACAAACAGGCTCGGGTGGTTGGGGGGGGCAAAGAACCGGCGTTCCCCTGGACACCAGACCCGCCGACGGTTCCGGTCGGCGAGCATTCGCCTCCTCTCCAGTTCCAGCGTTGGAGCTTTTTTTAAAAATAAGCAGGTTATTCCAGCAACGTTTTCCTTTTTTTATTTTGTATTTTTTTTTTACTAAGGTCAACTTGTTTTTTTCTCCTTCTCACGAAACAACCCGCATCATAAAAGTAACACGCTGGAATTCTCCTGGACCGAATCCGACCTCAGCCTCAGATTAGACGGCAACTTTCCTCCTGACCGAAGCTGCGCCGGTTATTTCTGCCTCGCAGTGGAATTAGGTCCAGTTAAAAATATAATATAAAAATGCTACTATATTTATTGGGTAGAAATAATATTGTAAATTATTTAGTTATTTTATTTATTTAAAAAATAACAATACATTTGCGGGGGGAAGGCGTTAAAAGGGTGTTTAAAAACGCAGCATTTATTTTTTATAAAAGGAATAATGGGTGTTTTCACTTTTCACGCATTTTTCGTCTAACAGCAACTGTTGAGATTTAATTGGACAATTAAACACATTAACGCTCCTCAGATACAAACCTAAAAACTGCTCTCTTTACTTCAGAAAAGAGTTCAGAAGGAGCGAGAGAGAGAAGGAAAAAAGAGTGAGAGTGTGGAGAGGAAGAAATGGAAAGAAAGAGGTTATTGAGAGAGGAGAGTCGGCAGCGGCGAGGGGGAGGGATCGTCTGCATTAATACTGTGTCTTCCCAGTGCCGAGTCTCTTTTCAGGCTTTTGTAGAGGCGCCAACCATGAAATGCGTCTGTCCCCAAAAAACATATACCCGCTCCGGAGGGTTCCCCGACCTCGGAGGCAGAGGAGAGAGAGAAAGAGAGAGAAGAGGAGAGGAGGAAAGGGCAGGGGAGAGGGTGCCGCGGTCGCTGGCTGCGTGGCGAGCCAGCCAGGAGGAGGGAGAGCCGGCGAGGGCGGCTCGCTCTCCGGGCTGCGAGGCCCTGGCCAACGCCGCTCAGCCTCCCTCGCTGCCGCCACCAGAAGTGTCACAGCATCCGCCGCTCCAGACCGAAGCCACTATGTCGTTGTTAAATTTAGTTTTCAGCTGTTTTTTCTCACAAGAACCGGCTTTGCTGCGTTCTTGTTGGATTAAAAACCCGGATCGGCGTCGCTGCAGGAAAAAAAAACCACACAAACACACACGGTGAATAGAAAATAACGTGTTTTTATTTTTCAACGTGCGAGACGCAGAAGAATTGAATCCCTGATTCTGGGTGAGAGGAGTTGTGTCGGTGGCCGTTTTTGGCACGATGCTATCGCTCCGCACGCAAGGCGCCAAATTTTCATCCACAGTCCCTGCCAACCTCCTCCTTCTGATCCTCTCTTTTCTTCTAGTTTCTTTTCTTCCCTTTTACTTGTTCCCCTTTTCTTTTATTCCTCTTTATGGTTCAAATGAATGCCCTCCCTCTTGCCTCATTAGCACCCTGGACTCTTATTTGCAGCTACAGAAAAATGTATAATAACTTGTGTGCACAAACATCTTAGCTCTCAATAGGACCATTACCCCTTTTTTCTTTTCGTTTTCTTCTCTTTTTTTTTCTTTTTAGTAGAAGCAGGTCATCATGCAGTGTGAGCCGTGACGCCCAGAGTTTCTTAAATACGCTGTTTTTCTGCATTTTTTTACGCTGAAACTGACGATATTTACGGCGCAATTTGTAATAAAAACACAAAACAGAGGATATGAAGTTGGGGAGTTCTTTCATTTCCCTCTTAAATTAAAAACACACTGATTAAATATTCATGCAAGCATATTAATATACCTTCAGATCACTTTGAATTTTTCATTTACACATTTTTTTTATAACTGATGATGCGTTGAGTGAAATCCATCAGGAATCCGTTGTTTGGGTGCATTTGCTGTGTGAGATGGTGGAAAGCAGAACGACGGGGGGGTTGTGTGTTTGGTGTGTGTGTGTGTGTGTGTGGGGGGGATAGCGGAGAAGGACAACAGAATGCATAGAATCAAATTTGGCAAGCGTCCGCGCAGGAGAGTAAGCTTCACATCAGCTTGGACGCAGATCTAGGGCGCTAGACGGAGAAGAGAGAGAGGGATGAAACGGAGACGGTTAAGGCTGAAAGTGGGGATGGGATATCGTCTGTGTTCGTGTGGAGGACGGGAGGTGTCGGAGTGGAGGTTGTGATGGAGGGGGAACGAGGAGCGAGGAGGGGTGGGAAGAAAAACAGTGAATGAATGGGTGCAGGATTCAAGGCAAGTTTATATGTGTAGCACAATTTAACACAAGGTGATTCAAAGTGCTTTACATCAACATTAAAAAGCGGCAAGACACAATTAAACAGTAAATATCAAATAAAATGATAAAAGAGGTAAAATGATAAAGAGCACATGCTATAAAGTAAGGGCAGTAGATTACAGCAGGTACATCTCATTCTTACAATGGCAAGAATTTCGTTTCTACACGGTCAAAACGTACAAAGACCGGGTCAAATACAGTATTAGAAAATAATTTGTAACAATTCGTACGGTGAATTAGGTCCAACCAGTTCAGATAAATCAGTAAAGACAAGTGAAGAACAGCTCTAATGAAGGAAGGCCCGCTAGCTCGTGGGTGGTGTGGGAACAAACGTTTGGAGAATAATAATTACTGTGTGCTTTTGGAAAAGTTCCCTCAGACGTCCTGCGTGCATCGTTAGCGTTTTCTATCATTTATTTACCCTAAACTTCTGCTGAACCTGTTCCTCCGGGCTGAAATGACCTTTAGAGCGTCAAACGTCACCTTTTGTCAAAGTCAAAGTAGCTTTATTGTCAATTCTTCACATGTCAAGACATACGAGGAATGGAGAGGACGTTTCCCACTTCCCTCGGTGAAACATATAAAGTGTGCAGGCACAACAGATAGACAAGACATTTCCTAAAAAGTTTGCATAAATACAACATTTACTAGTACTAAGATGGTAGTGCAAAAAAGCAATTTTTGTAAAAAAAAGAAACATTTTGTCTGTAAAATCCTGCAAATCTGATGTTTTTTTTTTTTACATTTATCCCACAGAGATGAAAAGTACAGAACATATGCATGACTTCAATTTGCACATTCATCCCTAAAATGTAAAGGTGCATTGTTCAGCTGAAACATTGACACAGTGAGTGCACCATTGGCACCCCTATCCACCCACCCATAGGGTTACAGGATATAAAGCACTCTTGAGGAGTATTAGAACAGAAGTGAAAAGGGAAAAAATAAAACAAAACAATAAAAAGAGGGGACTGCTGCGATTGATCATGTGTGAGTTCCATCCCATTCATTGCCAATGGGCTCCTGTAAGGAGTCATAGAAGTCGAGAAAGGGACTCCATATTTTGAAAAAAGATTGAGAGGATCCCTTGAGTGTGTATTTGATTATTTCTAGCTTTAAGAAGTACATAACATCATTGACCCAAGGATGGAGCCGTGCAAATCTGTTGTTTAGTTGGTGTCAGCGGACTCTGGGCGGGCCGGTGACCCGTCGGGCTCGGAGCCTGGCGAGTCAGGCCAGCCACGGTGCAGACTACACAAAGCCGTGGGGGGGCGGGGGGGTGTGTGGCGGGGGGGGGGCTGGTGGCCTTCTTGGCAGGGCTCCTCCTGCATGTGTGTGTGCTCATTATACATGCTTATTTTTTCCACGCCGAGCGCTACTTTGCATGATTTACGGCGCCGCGAGCAGCGGAGCAGCGCAGCAGCGGAGCAACCTCTGCAGCAGAGGTGGAGCAGGGAGCAGAGTCCCGGGATGTCCGGGGATCCACGGTGAACCGGCCACCACGACCGCCGCCGCCCTTCTCCCGCGCCTCGGCTGTTTGTTATTCAGCTCAGTGGAAGGAGCGAGCGAGGTGTGAAAGCGAGTGCTTAAAACTCCCCTCGGTGCGTTTCTTGCAAAACACAGAAACTTTTTTAATTACGAGGAGGTTGATTTTCTTTCTTTCTTCTTTTTTTTTTTCAAGCGAGGGATCAGGGCTAAGTCATCTCCAACCACTTAGCGGGTTGTGACTGAAGGAGCGGAGCAGGAAAAAGCCGAGTGTGGCGTCTTTGAAAAGGTTGAGTTTAGGTGCGTTCGCTTTTATTCCTCTTTAACTCGACGGCCGTTGTTTACGAGCTGGTTTTGTTAGCGGCGGCGGCGGCGGCCTTGTGGAGCAACGTTAGACTCTGTAGCTGGTTTTTCAGTCACATGACTAGCGTTGGATCCCCCCGGTTGCGTGGGGGGGGGGGTCAGCGTCTCAAGCTCCTAAGGCAAGTTTATTTGTGAAGCACAATTCAACACAAGGTAATTCAAAGTGCTTTACATCCACGTTAAAAGCAGAAAGACACAGTTAAACAGTAAATAACAAATAAAATGATAATAAAAGAGATAAAATAATAAAAAGTAAGGGCAGTAGAGTACAGCAGGTACATCTCATTCTTACAATGGCAAGAATTACGTTTCTATACGGTCAAAACGTACAAAGACCGGGTCAAATACAGTATTACAAAAGTAATCTGTAACAATTCGTACAGTGAATTAAACCAATTTGATAATTCTATGCCACAATGTCTTTTTCCAGGTCTTATTTCACACAACTGACGAGAATTACGTTTCTATACGGTCAAAACGTACAAAGACCGGGTCAAATACAGTATTACAAAAGTAATCTGTGCCGATTCGTGCGGTAAATTAAACCAATTTGACAATTCTACATCACAATACCTGCATTCAGGGCTTATCCATCACTAGTGTAACTTTGCACGGTTTTCAAAAGTCAAAAGAGGTAAAATAATAAAAAGCACCAGTTGTTAAACAGTAAGGGCAGTAGATCCAGCAGGTACATCTCATTATTAAAATGGCAAGAATTACATTTCTATACGGTCAAAACGTACAAAGACCGGGTCATACAGTATTACAAAAGTAATCTGTAACAATTCGTACGGGGGAATTAAACCATTTTGACAATTCTATGCCACAATACCTGTTTCCAGGTCTTATTTCACACAACTGACCAGAGTTAGGTTTCTATAGCAGGTAAGTATTTACTTTAAGAGTACGCTTCAGTAAACAGTAATGTTTTTACCCTGATTTAAAGGATCTACAGTTGCAGCAGACCTCAGGTCTGCAGGAAGTTTGTTCCACCGGTGAGGAGCAGAATAACTTGGTTCTGGTTCTGGAACCACAACAAACCAGATCCCGGTGTTGCTACTTTAACGCGTCGCCCTCTCTCTGTTTGGTCTGATTTCTAAGGTTGCCAGAGCGTTGAGGAACCCCCTTTTCTCTTCTCATACCCCCCCCCATCCCTCTCCCAAACCCACCGCCTGTTCCTTTAACATTTATTGGACCCGAATTCGGCTGCCGCCATGGCAACGCCGGCTCCCAGGGAACCTCACTTGGGTGCGGTCCAAGGAGCCTCCAGGGCGGCTGTGGCTGGTGTTGCCGGGGCTGGTGTTGCCGGGGCTGGTGTTGCCGGGGCTGGTGTTGCCGGGGCTGACGCCGCGGCCCGTTGCCACGGCGAGGCCGGCGCTGTCCCTGCGTCGCCGGCGTGACCCCCCACCATCCCCGGGGGGCCGTCTCCGGCGACCTGGGCCGGCGTTTCCGTGCAGCTCCAGGCTCCGGCGCTTCCTCGCCGGCCCAGCGCGCGAGGGGGAAGCGTCTCGCTAGCGCATATTGATGCGGCGTGGCCCGGTGCCCAGCGCCGCCTCCCACATGAAAGAGCTGGAGAGGGAGACGAGAACGACAGAACGAGAGGACGAAAGGCAGATGACGAGATGCTCCTCCAATCTATTAGACACCAGCGTACATTCACACATATATATTCTGTGAATAATGCCTTTTCTTTTGGTTTCCGCTGCTTAGGAATGGGCGATATTTTACCATTCACGATTTACCGTCAAAAAAAATTAGATAAGGTAAGAATGTGTCATCTTGCGGTAAAAACGATAAATTCCCGTTGGTGACGTTTTTGTGTAAAACTGATTTATGGTTCTGTGTTAAATCCACGCGGAAGGAAGGAAGGAAGGAAGGAAGGAAGGAAGGAAGGAAGGAAGGAAGGAAGGAAGGAAGGAAGGAAGGAAGGAAGGAAGGAAGGAAGGAAGGAAGGAAGGAAGGAAGGAAGGAAGGAAGGAAGGAAGGAAGGAAGGAAGGAAGGAAGGAAGGAAGGAAGGAAGGAAGGAAGGAAGGAAAAAGAAGGAAAGAAGGAAGGAAAGAAAGAAAGAAATAAAGAAATGAGCCAGAAAGAAAGAAAGATAAATTCCCGTTGATGAGGTTTTTGTGTAACAAACATGGCGGATCTGAGAGCGAGATAGATTTATAGTTACAAAGATGGAGTTGAATTGGTATTTTTTTTGTCGTCATTTTTATCGTTATCGGGATAAATGCCAGAAATGATCGTGATACATTTTTTAGTCCAAACCGCCCGTCCCTACAACTCACACATATATGTTCTGTGAATAATGCCTTTTTGTTTTGGTTTCAGCTGCTCATATTTAGCTCTAAACGTCTAAACGCACGGCCGCGAGGCGTTTCAGCGGACAGACTTTATATTGATATTGTCCCTACAAATTGTTGTTTTTTTATTTATTTCGGTGCTTATCTTGCCGGCGCACGGCGCGGCGTGCCGGAAGATACACGAGCCAGCTGCTCCGCCGCCGCGCTGCTGCTAATTACAAACGGCAAACGAAGCAATTAGGGTCCTCAGACTTGATATGACAACGGTGCCGGTCTGATCTAAACCGCCTAATTGTGCATGCTCGTGTTTTATGTGCGCTTTTTACCGCGGAAATGCTGCCGCACTTCAGGCGTATTAATGTCCACGTGGACGGGCACCGCACACACACACACACACACACACACACACACACACACACACACACACACACCTGAAGAAGGAGGAACTGTCTCGTCTGTCTTGCTCTGATAGATGGTTCACATCTTCACCGGCTTCCCGTCCCTTTTACCTAAAATCTTGGTGCTGACATTCAGAGCTTCAATTCTATTCAATTTTATATATATAGCGTCTAATACAACAAAAGTTGTCTCTAGACGCTTTTCAAAGACCCAGAACATAAACCTCGAGCAATTATTACATAAACAATGGCAGGTAAAAACTCCCCTAGTGGGAGAAAAGCCTTAAGCCAAACAGTGGCAAGAAAAACTCTCCTTTAGGAGGGAAGAAACCTTGAGCAGGACCAGGCTCATAAGGGGGGACCCTCCTGCCGAGGGCCAGACTGGGGGTCGGGGACGTCAGCAGCACACAGCAGTCATGTGGAAGCAGCAGCGGGATGACCGGGGGTGGGGACCGCAGGCCAGCACGCAGCTCCCGAAGCTCCGGCCCAATCATCAAGTCCCAGGTTGGGGTGCAGGGTCGGGGAAAGGTTGAGAAGGGGCAGGGCCAGGGAGAGGAGTCTTGACTGACAAACCTCTCCCCCACCTGCGCGGGCCGTTACCCTGTCCCTCTCACTCCCACGCTGCAGGATCCGGTGTTTTGCATTCAGAGATGCTCTTCGCCACCGGCAGAGGATGCTGCACCATGTACGAGCTGTGCATGGTCCGGCCCCCTCCTACATCCAGGACCTACTACGCCCCTGGACTCCATCTCGGAGGCTGAGGTCATGTGACCAGAGCTCATGGTCCCTCGTACCCGCTTTTGGATGCGAGGAGGTCGCTCCTTCCAGTAGACTTGTAGTAGACGACTTCTTTGTGGTCTTGGTCTCAGACTCAGATAATTGAGATGTCGTTGCACACCAAGGTGACAGAATCTGGTGATCAGCAGTTCTTCAGTGTAATCTGGCTACTATAATGGTAAATAATTTAATTTCAAGTTGGTAATTGTATCTTTAATATTTAAAATTCAGGTTTCAGCTCCAAATTCAGTCCAATTTAAATCAGTAACATTTACTATTCATCACTTTTCTGAGGTGGAGGGGGGTGTTGGAGCTGGTTATTCTGCTAGAGGACTTTGGGACTAGTTAGTAGTCGTGTCAATCCTTAAAAGCACTGGAGTCAATCTTCCAATAGTGTAGAAATAGCGGTAGTGCAGTCGCCACACATATCTGATCTCAGCTGATGGATGGAAACATTTATAGTGAGTTCAACATCATCATCCACTTCTCTGTGTTATTGAGCTGCAGTTGAAAACAAGCTCATATGGAAACTAGAACCAGGATGGAGCTGATGTTCTACAATCACGCAAGATCGGTTTATAGGTTTATTTTTGGTCTTGATCCTCTCTGGTCTTGGTTTCGGTTCAGGTGGTTTTGACTACAAATCACACCGAGTCTCTGGACCGATCTCCCGCCGTCTCTACATTCGCAGGACTCCGTCAACGCTTTTAAACATCAGTAGTTTCATGACAATTATGTTCATCTTATGTACTTTTATTCTAGGGGCTTTTTATCTGTATCGCCTTGTTTTTAGGGGCCGAGCACCAGCAAGGCTTGTGCGAAGCCCTATTGAAATCGGAAAGATTATTATTATTATTTTATCCGAAAACAATTGCGTTTTTGAGGCGCATAACTTACTCGAAAAGTTGTGAAACTTGGCACGCACGTCCCATGTGGCGAAAAATTACGTATTCTAATAGTGTCAAGAAGGGGCGTGGCCTAATGCTCAACAGCGCCCCCTAGAAATCTTTGTGCTTCAAGCCCCACAATACGGTTTGACGTACATGCACGAAAATCAGTAACACCTGTAACATGTCACAACTTAAAGAAAAGTCTCTTGGCGCCATGGCCGAAACCGAACAGGAAGTCGGACATTTTGAATTAATCGTGTCATTTTGGCGCAATTTTATGCCATTTTCACGTGTCGTACTTTAACGAACTCCTCCTAGCAGGATCGTCCGTTCAACATAAAACGTGCTCAGGAGACACAAAAGATGTTAACAATGAAAAGTTATCAAAATCGTGAGTTTTCGTGAAATGGTGTGGCCGTGGCGCCGCGTCAAACTTGTACTTGTACTTGATACTAGTAGCTGATTGGCCGATACGTGATTCTGCTATAACTTTTGAATGGTTTGACATAAAGACTCGTGGGTGGTGTCATCGGACTCTGTTTTGAGTCCTTGACCATAATTGGTGAAAATTGCACGTGCGAGGTCCCGTCCATCGCTGCTTGCAGCTTTAATTATTGTATTGTATTGTTTGATTCTTTGTGAAGCACCTTGTGACATTCCCTTGTCTGTGAAAGCGGCTATAGAAATAAACCTTAGTTACTTTGACTTAAGGCCCTGACACACCAAGCCGACTGTCGGCCGTCGGGCCGTCGATGAGCGTCGGTTGCGCGGCTGTCGGGCTAGTTTCCCCGGTGTGTCCCGCACGTCGCTACAGGTCGGCCGCCCGTCGGCAGCTTTTCAGCATCGGCGTCGGCCGTCGGTCAAACAGAACACTCTGTGATTGGCTGTTCAGGTAGCGAAGAAACGGAAGTGACGATAGCAAAGCTAAGCTAAGAAAGCAAAGCTCTTTCCTTCTTCCACAAGCTGAGGGAGGGCTGACAACGCCAGTGCCGATTCTTTATTCTTACGCATTGTGGTAGCGAGAGTGGTGTGGAAATGTGGTGTGAATATGAAGCCTATTTGTTTTGTTTACGGCTTCCCAAAGCTTACGGTTTCCCCTTGTTTTTGAGTGAATACAGACTACCGCTGCCTGCTGGTATGGAGGGGAATTACCTCTCACGCAGGCGCAGAAGCTACGTCCTAGTTGGCCATTGGGTGTCGTCTTTGCGGTGTGTCTAGTGCTTCTTTTTGAGCCCGACCCAGCCCGAAACAGGCGCCGCGAGGCGACACAGCAGTCGGCCGAGAGCGGGCGACGTCGGGTTGGTGTGTCCTCGGCTTTAGACTTCACCCCCCCATCCCGGTCCTGCAGCAGGACGGACGCTGGTTTTCATCCCCATCTCTGAACGTTGTCGGGAGACAGAAGTGATGCTCGTGACACTGAAGTGAAACGCAGTCAGAAAACCTGTCGTTTGGGTTCCTCACCGCCCCGGGAGGGAGGGAGGGAGGGAGGGCGCTGCGTTCGCCCCGCGGGGAAGGGATGGATACCTCATCATCCTGTTTTCATAAACCCTGAGTCAGTCGGGATCATCATAATCAGCGCCGGGCCGGCGTTCAACCTGCGTGAGCCGCTGGATCCAGATCAGTGATTTACGGTATTGTGTCTCACCGGTGATTCACCTCCTCACGCTGGTTATTGATAAAGTGGCTGCTCTCGTCTCTTCGTCTCTCCGCCCCGGAGCCAGTTCAGAGCGTGGCAGCGGGACAGCGGATTCGTCATGCGAGGTGTGTGAGGAGAGATGGTGTGTGATCCGCGGCGGCGGCTGCCAGCGGCGGTGAGGAGGCCGGGGCTCGACCCGAGCAGAGGGAGAAGCGTTTAAGAGCCGGCTCAGACTGCCGGAGCTGCAGAGATGAGGGATCGCTCCCTCTCTCCCGCTCTGAGGAATCGCTCCCTCTCTCCCGCTCCGTGATCCCCGTGACCTGAAATTGGGGGTTAGGTCGGGGATGGTGACGGGCTAATTAGCCCCTTCTCCTGCAATTACTGTCCTCTCCCCGGCCGTCTTCGCCCCCGTCTGTTTCCAGCTCTGCTGCAGATTCTCTGCATTCACTTCATAGTTTCACTTTTCTATTTCTTGTTTCTTCCCCCGGTCCCTTTCCAACTTCTTCTTTGTATTCTTCTTCGTATTTTAGTTTTTCTCCTTTTTATTCTTTGTACTTTTCTTCTTCTTCGTATCGTTCTAATTCGTATACTACTTTGTATTCTTAGTCGTATTTTTCTTCATATTCTTCTTCATATTCCTCATCTTCTTCAAATTCTTCTTGGTGTTCTTCGTCTTCATATTCTTCATATTCTTCTTCGTATTCAACTTCTTCTTTTTTGTATTCTTCGTATTTTTCTTTGTATTCCTCATCTTCTTCATATTCTTCGTATTCTTTGTATTCTTGTTCTTCGTCTTCTTCTTCATATTCTTTGTATTTTTCGTATTGTTCATTTTCGTATTCTTCGTCTTCTTCATATTCTTCTTCGTATTCTTCGTCTTCTTCATATTCTTCTTCGTATTCCTCGTTTTCTTCGTATTTTTCTTTGTATTCTTCGTATTCTTCAACTTCTTCTTCTTCTTCGTATTCTTCTTTGTATTTTTCTTTGTATTCTTCATTTTCTTCGTATTCTTCTTTGTTTTCTACTTCATATTCTTCTTCGTAAAAGATGTAAGCGGTATCCGTGGACGTAGCGGCGTCTCGTCGTTTTCGTGTGGCAACGAGACGAAGGGTTTCCCAGACCGGAAGCTGCTGGACGCCATCGTTGCTCAGATGGATCATTTCATATCAATATTACGCACCATAGAAGAAGAAATAGTCCATTCCAACTCTTTTTAGATGTGTCAATAACTTGTATTTACTTATTTTTAAAGATTTTGTGTCTTTAGTGGCCTTTATTTGAAGCGCAGACAAGAAAGGGTAGACAGAGAGTTTCACCGCTTGCTGGGAGCCGCTTCCTTTAACCGCTGTTCCACCCACTGGCCCGTCGAGAACTTTTTGAAGCTGAAACTTAAATAATAACTGTAAAAACCGCCACCTTTCAGTCCGGCCCCTTAGATTGAACGTCTGATCCAGTGACACAAGCATAAATCAGGTCACCAGGATTGAAATCAACCCAGCGGGAGACACTGCAGGTCCACGTGGTTTCACCACACCATTTAGGTTCGTTTACACCTGTTCTGTGCCTTTAAGTCACCATAGCAACCAGGTGGACGATAGGAGACGCCAATAAAGAGGCTGAGATGGATCTGATCACCTCTCGGTAACATCTGACCTCAGTAGATGTGAATAAAAATCAGACCGAGACTGCAGTTTGAACATAAAGTCTGAAACAATCTGGTTTTGATTGAGCAGATCAGACTTGTGAGGTTCTGTGACATCACAGACCCAGATCAGAGTAGTCTTGCGTAGCCATGTTCATCATCACCTTAGAAGCCCAGGGTGTTTGGCACCAGGATGCAACTGTCGACTGTATAAGACGAACTGGACGAAACCCTTTGACGTAACTAGACTTGTAGTCTAAACCAAGACTAAAACACCACCAAGACCAGAGAGAATCAAGACTAAGACCCCGTCCACACGTAGCCGGGTATTTTTAAAACCAAATATTCCCCCCCTCCGTTTATAAAATTATTGTATCCACATTACATCGTTTTAAAAAAAAACTCCTTCCACACATAACCGAAGATCTGCGTTTTCGACCACATTCATAAGCATTCTAACCTGTAGATCATCTGCGGCTCCGCGGCGCAGCTTCCCCGGCAGGTGCGTCTCTCAGTAACGAGCCCGAGTCCCCCCGTGTCCCGCCACGGAGCTGCCGCGTTATCGACGCAGCGATACATCGTAGCCTGCACCGTAGGGTACGCCGTAGCCTACGCCGTAGCCCTACGCCGTAGGGTACGCCGTATGGTACGGCGTACGGTGCGCGTTGCTGCGTACCGTACGCCGTAGGCTCCGCGTCGGTGTAACGCAGTAAACGGTGGTCAAGAGCAGAGACCATTTATTGAATAAATAGCTTGGAGAACAGATGGTGGATCATCTGTAGTTCTGTAGTAAACAAAGGTCGCACGTCAGAGCAGATTTGTTGTTGTTTTGGCGCATAATGTGACGTTCGAAAACGCAAAACTGCGGTTGTCTCCGTCTACACCAGGTCTAGATGCATCTACATAAACGGAGTTTTCAAAAATCTTCACTTTGCCCGGAGTTTTTTTAAACATTCGTTTATTTGCGTTTTCATGTGGATGACAGGTCCAAACGTAGGAAAATATCTCTGGTTTAGCAGATACCCGGCTACGTGTGGACGGGGTCTAAGACCAGAGAGAATCAAGACCAAAAAGAAACCTAGTAATGTCCTGATCCTGCGTGATTGTATTCCATCATCCTGGTTCTAGTTTCCATATGAGCTTGTTTTCAACTGCAGCTCAATAACACAGAGAAGTGGATGATGATGTTGAACTCACTATAAATGTTTCCATCCATCAGCTGAGATCAGATCTGTGTGGCGACTGCACTACCGCTATTTCTACACTATTAAAGGCCAATGATGGCGTATATTTAGGTCTAGTAGTAACTGTTAATCTAGAAAAGGGCGGAGCGAGCCGGCCTGGAACCCGCCCATCGCAGCTCAGCTAACATTTAGGTTGGCAGCATCGCTCAGCTCGCATTCAGCTCTTAACATCGTTAACACAAGAATGATAACATCATTATCACTGTTTATTAGTGTGTTGCTTCAGCTGCGGCGTTGAGAACCCGAGATCGGGACGACTCCCGTCACAACATGATGACGCTGTTAGGGCTCGTGATGACGGGCCGCTGCCCCGACTCCGGCAGCGACTGCTCCACATCTTCCTCAGGAGAGCGGTGCCAGGCCGGAGCGGCTGCTGCTGCCAAGCCGTCGCCCGGTGCGCCGCGCCGCACGGCCCGCGCCGCGCTAACAAGTCCCAATCTGGGGCTGATCCTTATTAATACAGTGGGTCAGGACGAGCCCGGAGCCCAGGGGTGACCGCGGCGGCCCGGCCCCGGTTAGGGGACGGGGGGGTTGAGATGAGCGGGCTGCGCGGTTCTGACTGTACGCGACACATGTGCGTCTGTTGTTGATTAAAAGTTGTTGTGGTAATTGCGGGGCTTAAAGTGCCAGGTGGCGGATGTGTCCCACTAATCCCCGATCTAATTTCGAGGTCCAGGGGTGAAGCTCTTAATCCGAAACACACGCGCACATACGCTCGCTGGCGGAGCCACACACACACACACACACACACACACACACACACACACACACACACACACACACACACACACACACACTCTCACTGTCATACATGTTAAAACCCCTCGGCTTCAGCCCTCGCTGCAGATCCACGTTGGTTCCTCCCAACGACTTCTCCCCCCCTTTTCTTTATTTCCCCCTCGTGTTTTTGCGCAGGAACGACGCATTGACCCCGTATTTGTACGTTTTGACCGTATAGTAACGTAATTCTTGCCATTGACTTGGTTTTTGTAGGTTTTGACCATATAGAAACTCGTAATTCTGGTCAGTTGTGTGAAATAAGACCTGGAAACAGATTGGTTTACAGGACTGTCTCAGAAAATTAGAATATTGTGATAAAGTTCTTTATTTTCTGTAATGCAAAAATGTCATACATTCTGGATTCATTACAAATCAATTGAAATATTGCAAGCCTTTTATTATTTTAATATTGCTGATCATGGTTAAGCTTAAGAAAACTCAAATATCCTATCTCAAAAAATTAGAATATTCTGGGAATCTTAATCTTAAACTGTAAACCATAATCAGGAATATTAAAATAATAAAAGGCTTGCAATATTTCAGTTGATTTGTAATGAATCCAGAATGTATGACATTTTTGTTTTTTTAATTGCATTACAGAAAATAAAGAACTTTATCACAATATTCTAATTTTCTGAGACAGTCCTGTAATTCATCGTACGAATTGTTACAGATTACTTTTCTAATACTGTATTTGACCCGGTCTTTGTACGTTTTGACCGTGTATATTGAACGTAATTCTTGCCATTTTAAGAATGAGATGTACCTGCTGTATCTACTGCCCTTACTCTTTAACAACTTGTGCTTTTTATTATTTTACCTCCCTTTTCTTATCATTTTATTTCATTTTATTTGTCATTTACTGCCTAATTGTGTCTTGCCGCTTTTAATGTTGTTGTAAAGCACTTTGAATTACCTTGTGTTGAGTTGTGCTACACAAATAAACCGGCCCTGCCTTTGGTTTTTACGGTTGGCGGCGGTCGCCGCCGACAGCCGCGCCGTATAAAGGTGCACTTGAGATAGAGGGAAGTGTCGGCGCCGGGGAGATAAAAGAGGCGGCGGGCGCTCCGCCCTTTACCTCGGCTCACCCCGGCCGCTCTGCGCTCTGTGGTATGTGGGTCAACCGCAGGGGAGGGGGGGCGGCAGCCGGGCCCGGCTCTCCTGGACCCGGCTCTCCTGGACTCTTAATGTCAAGTCCTACCTAGGCCTGGGCTGAAATCATAGTTTTTCCGATTCTAAATCGATTCTCATAGTAATTCCTAAATATCGATTTGTTTTTTTCCATCATTACATTTTCGGCCGGTGAACTTTAATCCCAGTAGTCATTTAATTCACACATGAGCGTGGTGTGAAACTATCAAACAATCAACATGGCGTCCAAGGGGAGCGTTAAAGCACTGGTTTTGAAAACTCCTAAACTTTTCTTTAGAGAAAATGCTGCATATTTCAGCATACATTTCTAAATGTTTAAGTTATATGAAGTTCATATTATCTATATTTACTATAGCTTGTTTAGTTTCTTCTGTTATCGGACACCGTTTGTCATGACATGCCTGAAAAATGCCTGGTGCTTCATGGCCAGCTGTGTGTGGTGACAGAATAAAGCTAAAATGATTTGTTTACTGTATGAGCTGTTGCAATTTCTCTTTTTTTGCACTTTAAATGGATATTCTTAGTTATTTCACAATAATTATTGTGAAATTATTATTAGGGCCCAAGCACTTACTGTACAGTGCGAAGGCCCTATTGTATCTGTAGGAATTTTCTATTTATTGTCGTTCTCGTTATTCTTCTTCTTTCTTCTGACGAAAGGAGGGCCTTTTTCCCCCCTAAACGTGCCCCAAAAGTCACCAAATTTTGCACCAATTTACCATATTTAATGGTTTGCATTAATGGGCATGGGAAAATGTCTCAACAGCGCCCCCTAGAAAAGTTTGTGCCTCAAGCCCCACAATACGGTTTGACGTACATGCACGAAAATCGGTACACACCTGTATCATGTCACAACTTAAAGAAAAGTCTCTTGGCGCCATGGCCGAAACCGAACAGGAAGTCGGCCATTTTGAACATTTTTAATTAATCGCGTCATTTTGGCGCAATTTATGCCATTTCTTTGACCGTTAATGCGGCCCGAACCGCAACGTGCACCCAGGTGTGTTATACATCAAAATGTGCGTCTCCATCCTGCGACGACGCGCATTACTTTTCTCAGTCAAAAGCGTTACCGTGGCGACGCTAGACGCCATAAGGCGCGCCGCCCCCTTCATCTCATTGGTCCATATTTGATTGTGAAATACACACCTGTCACCCACTGTACTTATTGTAGTTTTTTTCATAATAATTTTTCATGCTCTCCCGTTCAAATCCAATTAATCGGGTCGCGGTGGGACGGCGCTGATCTCTGAATTTGAAGCCTCTTATAATAATTGTAAAAAAAAAAGGTTGCTACTTTGCAGATTTCACTTATCACGGGTTCTTTTTGGAACGAAACCCCCGCCAAAAACGAGGGATTACTGTAATCGATTCTGAATCTTAAGAATCAGAATGGATTCTTGACATTTGCATGGATCCCCAGCTCTAGTCCCACCTGAGATCCCAGGCTGGCTGGAGTCGGGAGTGGAGGCCGTGCAAGTTTGTGCAGCCGTTCATACTGTAGCTCAGGCCGAGGGGAGGGGAGGGTGGGGGGGCAGGAAGAGAGGAGGAACGGTTCGCCCCCGGCGAGGGGGTCACCTCAGGTGAAACTCTCCGGCTTGTGGGTTTGGCCTCGGCTAAGAGGAGGAGGAGGAGGAGGCGGGAGATAGCCGGAGAGTCTGCAGCTGCAATCCTGCCGGCGGGGCGATTAGTGACGTCTGTTTCTGTTGTGGTGCAGGAGACAGATACCACGCAGCTCGGTTATACATTACACCGGGGGGGGGATCGTTGGTGGCACTGATAAAAGAATAACAGAACGGCTAAAGAGTGAAAGTAGAGAGGCGAGGTTCCAGATAAGGAGAAAAAGAGTTGTGGAGGTGGCAAGAAATCAAGCATGTTTAAAACAACCACAGCTGACCAAAGTGCTGTACATAAAATAAAGGTAACAGTCATACAATCATCAATAAAATGAAGTCAACTGTCTTGCTAAGTGTTAAAAGCCGCGGAGAAAGTGAAAGAAGTTGTGCAGAAAGAGGAAGAGCGTGGAAGGAGGAGGGAAGCGTCGCTGCAGAGGGTTTCCTGAGGTCACAGCGCTGAATATCACAGAGGAATGTGGAATGCTGAACCGCTGCCAAGGCAAACACGCCGGCCGCTCGAGCCCCGCCGCCCCGGTGGCTGGCGGGCACGCACGCACGCACGCACGCACGCACGCACGCACGCACGCACGCACGCACGCACGCACGCACGCACGCACGCACGCACGCACGCACGCACGCACGCACGCACGCACGCACGCACGCACGCACGCACGCACGCACGCACGCACGCACGCTTATACACGCACACACACACAGGGGGTCATATAGGGCAACAAACATATACAGTTGCACAAAATGCCCAGACGTGATTGGCCCTTTGCACCTGAGGAAGACGTTGCTTTCTTTCTTTTTTCTAAACTTTATTTTTGTATTTTAGTTTTTACAGTGACACCAATATAACACAGATGTACACACAGTTTGTCTTGTCTGTGTTCATTTCTTGTTTTCTGGGTTACTTTTCCAACATTTCCACCGAGACTAAAGGTGACAGGAGCTTCACTAGGAGTGTGATTTGAATTCAGTCCATTTCATACTTAGTCCATATTACTCTTGAGCACATTGAGAGAATTTACCTTGATATCTGATAAATAGGTGACAAAGAAATAATAATAATAATGAGGTGCATGTTGTAGTAATTGTTAACCCTTGTGCCGTCTTTGGGTCAAGGGAGAGTGAAGGGAGTAAAGAAGGAATGAAAGAAGGAAGGAAGTAAGGAAGAAAGGAGAAAAGAAGGAAGGAAGTAGGAAAGGGAGCAAGGAAGGGAGAAAAGATGGATGGAAGGTAGAAAGGAAGGAAAGAAGGGAGAAAAGGAAAGAAGGGAGGGAGGAAGGAGAAAAGAAGGAAAGAAGGAAGGAAGTAGGAAAGGGTGTAAGGAAAGGAGAAAGGATGGAAGGGAGGAAAGAAGGGAGAAAGGAAAGAAGTGGGAAGGGAGTAAGGAATGGAGAAAAGATGGAAGGAAGGGAGAAAAAGGAAAGAAGGTAGGGAGGAAGGAGAAAAGAAGGAAAGAAGGAAGGAAGTAGGAAAGGGAGTAAGGAAAGGAGAAAGGATGGAAGGAATGGCAAAAAGGAAAGAAAGAAGGGAGGAATGGATAAAGAGCATGGCAGGAGGAAAGAAGGATAGAAGAATTGGGTCATTTTGACCCAAAGACAGTACAAGGGTTAAAGGAAAGAAAGAAAATGTTCATAATATGTTAACGTAAAAGGTCTTCTTTTACAACATTCATGTGCATCACCCATTTGTACCTGTCAATACTCAATACTTGTCAAATTTATCTGAGAGAAAATGTCAGCCTTTCCATGACAAACATCTCCTTTCCAATTGTTACCCACTCTCTTTTTGTTTTGTTTAGCCATTTCCTCGTTATTGTTTTCTTGGAAGCTACTAGTAATACTTTCTTTCTTTCTTTCTTTCTTAAATTTTATTTGAGAGGGACCATGTGCAATTAAAAACGTGAATTTAAGCATTTGATGCATTGCACCAGAGTTAGCATTAGGCTAATTAGCATCTGCAGTCCCTTTGGTACAAATAAATACATCACAGATAAAAAAACATCAAAGATTATTCAAGGATATGTAACATATACTGTAGCAATAGGTCACACATGAAGTGCACGCACGCACGCACGCACGCACGCACGCACGCACGCACACACACCATGATTAGAGGGTATGGCAGCATGCACAGCATTCAGCACTACACACACACACACACACACACACCTTCTCAAAAGTGACTGAAGGAAAAAGTAATGTTGCAAGTTACCTGACAAGTTAGTTGGTGCATTTTTCTAAGAGTTTAAAATGTTTTTTATACAAGTCGCTTAGCTCTTCGTCTAGGATTCAACTCTGGATTTTTACGAGCGCCAAGAGTCCGGCTGCTGAGTTACACCCAAATATTCCTGCTTCTTATCGAGCTTTCTGCAAGAAACATGGGATGTAGAGTGGGAGAGGATCACACACACACACACACACACACACTAACACACACACACGCGCGCGCGCAGGCGTCGTAAATACACACAAGATTAGACTTGTGCATCTACAGTTACACGTCGAGTCGGTGAGTCATGTGGTGCAGGTTGGACCGACATGTTAAAACACACTCGCTCTCACGCTGATCCAGTGATTCACACACACACACACACACACACACACACACACACACACACACACACACACACACACACACACACACACACACACACACACACACACACACACGCACGAACACACGCTAAGCCAGAGTTGGCTGTTTTGTCAAGGATTTAGGTTTTATATCCACCACTGGCTAAAAATAAGTGCCGAGGAGATGAAGAGGAGTCGTCACCTTTGAAGACTTCAAGTGCAAATGATGAAATAAAAAAAAAAAAGCGTCGGCGAGATGAAGCGCGCCCCCGTCTCAGGAGGTCGGGGGGGGGTCGGAGGGGACGGGGGGGGACGGGGGGGACCGTCCTGTCCTCCGGTTCTGCACCAAAGTCAAATGACAAACATCGGGAGCATTTTGGGTGGATTGAGCGGCGGCCAGCGCGGAGCAGACGCTGCAACGCAGACGCCTCGGCAGCGGGGGGGGCGGGCGGCGGCGACCAAGACGCACGGCCAGCAGGCCGGCCTGGAATGTGTGTGTGAGTGTGTGTGTGTGTGTGTGTGTGTGTGTGTGTGCGTGTGTGTGATCTTTGCAGCGCGTGCTTGTGATGATTTACTCAACCGTCTCCATAAAAGTTGAAAAGACAAATTGCTATGTCTCCTTCCAAGGTTGTTTTCGTAGCTGTGGACGTATTTAAGGGCTGCGCGTCCCGCCCTTCCCCGTGTGTGTGTGTGTGCGTGTGTGTGTGTGTGTGTGTGTGCCCCCCCAGCCCTCCCTCGCTCCTGCAGCACGCCGGGGTCAGAGGTCGCCGCGACTAAGCCACTCCGTGGTACTTTGATGTGACGTCCCACGCAGATGCCTGCGCGGCTGCAGGGGCGCGCCAAGGTCGCGGCGAGGAGGAGATCCCCCCCCCCCACGTCACCCCCCCCCACGTCTCCCCCCCACGTCAGTCCCCACCCCCCCACTCGCTCCTCTCAAGGTGCCGACAGCCGAGGAGGAAGCGAGGCCGGCGAGGTTTCTCTCAGGCACGTTAGCGGGTCGTCACGGCGACCCCTCATGGGGCTTTTCCACCAGCACCTACTCGGCTCTACTTGGACTGAAAAACTGTATTTGATTAACCTTTATGATGTAAAACGCTTCATAACCGGTCACTACAACCGGAAGTGCTCCAAACCTGCAGGGGGCGCTCTCGGCGTAACAGCTCAATGGACAGACACACGGATGTAGAGAGACCGAACAGCTGACTGTAACGTTAAAATATAATAAAGAAACGTCTCGTAATGTACAGCGTTGTACAGTGATATAAACCACATTATATCACATTACCGTTCCCACTGTTTAAACCATGGATGTAAACGCTGTGGTTCAGTCAGCAGCGCCCCCTGCAGGTTTGGAGCACTTCCGGTTGTAGTGACCGGTTATGAAGCGTTTTTCTTTTGAAGATGGTTTCTTGTTTATATCGTTTTGTGCTTTGCATCGTTTGTCTATTTGCAGCGCATTTGTCTTTTTTTTGCAGCACATTTTTTCATTTGCACCACGTTCCTCTTTTTATACCTCGTTTTGAGTTTGTGAATTTGAATCGTTTCTGTACTTGAAGCCGTTTTCCTTAACTGAGACGCATTAGGCCGTTGCAGTGCGTTTGGCCCTTGTTGTCGGCCACCGTATCCAAGCCATCAAAAAACATTTTTAATAACACTAAAGCTTGAATTATGTTATGTTCTGCGTCAAATCGACGCCGTGCCTACGGCGTCACCGTGACGCCGTCGTGAACCCTTCGGACTCCATTTCACCGCGGTGCAAAACCCCCCGTGATCTTTGCCTGAATGGTTTATCCGACTTTTTCCAGTCACAGCGAATCAAAGAGATAAGGACAACTATTGTGCAAAAAACAAAAACAAAAAAAATCACACATACACGAAGAAAAGAGCACTGAAAGTTCACGACTGCTTAAAACCGGAAACCGGAAATGCGTGGCTACCAAGTGAACCAATCACAGCCCTCTCGTCTGCGTGTGGTCTGCGTCGCCTCCACGCGTAGTTACATTTTTCGGGAGGTGCAAGTCAGTGACGGCGCAGGTGACGGCAGTGACGCCGACAGCAAACCACACGCCGTAGGCACGGCGTTGTTTGACGCAAGTCGATATCCAATCAAATCGTGATAATAGAATCGATTCCTGACATTTGAATCGATACTTAGCCCTAGTTCAGCCTGGTAGGGCTGGGCGATTTTGGACAAAAATAAAATCCCAAATTTTTTTTCTCTGAAAACGCGATTGTCGATTTCGATTTTTTTGGTAAAACTACAAAAGACAATGGAATAAATTGTTTCAAATATTTTATCTTTATTTTTAAAGAAAAATAGCAAAAAGGGGGCACGGTGGCGCAGCTGGTAGTGCAGCGGTCTCACAGCAAGAAGGTCCTGGGTTCGATTCCCGCCGGGGACGCTGTGGGCGCTGAAGTGCGTGTTAGTTCTCCCATGACTTCAGTGCCCACACCATGGGTGGGGTTGGCGAAAGGATCTTTCTGTGTGGAGTTTGCATGTTCTCCCCGTGTTCCCCTGGGTAGCTAGTGTGAGCTACCCTCACAAAAACATGCACACAGTCCTGGGCTATACATGCCCCCTCTGGCCAACCGGGGCGCCAGATGGGGTGGGGAGGATCCGGCCGGAATAACGTGATCCTTCCACGCGCTACGTTCGGCCGGAGAAGCCCCACCCTGTCTGGTGAAAAGAAGCGGTCCATCTCTCCTCAGGTTAAGGAGGAGACCTGAGCTCAGTGTAGGGCCCTCCCTGGGTTGGCAGAGGGGAACAATGCCCAGGACTGTCTAGGTATGAGCACGGGGTGATGAAATGGGTAAAAAAAATCGGGGATAAAAAAAAAAAAAAAAAAAAAAAAGAAAAATAGCAAACAAATGTCCCTATTGGGAATGAAGTGCAATTGAAAGATACTTGAGTTTAGTAAAGTGACAACATTTACAATTTTCTTGACCAAACAAAGATGACTAGACGAGCTCTGTCTGTAATGCAGCCAGCTGCAAAAAAGGAAAATCGATTTTCCGATTTTCCTTTTTTTAACATCGATTGTGATTAATAAATCCGATTTAGATTTAAAATCGATTAATCGCACAGTCCTACAGCCTGGTGTGCGTTTTTTCCTCCTGTCCCAACCCTGTCGTCTCCCTCCATCCCTCTTCTTCCTCCTCGTCCTCCTCTTCCTCGTCCTCCTCGTCCTCCTCTTCCTCCTCCTCCTCTTCCTCGCTGCGAGAGCAGGCGAGGAGTCAAAAGTGCAAGTGTGGCGCTGGGCTGATGAGTCATGGCGAGGCCTCTCCTCCACTGTTAGTAAATATGTGGTTGCCCTAATTGAACGCAGCTACGGTTCCCAACAACTTTCATTTTTTGTGTGTGTGTGTGTGTGTGTGTGCACAAGTGTGTGTGTGTGTGTGTCGGAGCCACAGCTCCACAGCTGCAGCAGCCCTGGCGTTTCCCTGTCTCCCTGCACAGAAACAGAGGCCGGCCCACTGGCGGACGCAGGGATGCAGCTTATCTTCCTCCCTCTCTCCCTCGTTTCTCACACCCCGAGCACGAGCGCAGCGACTCTTAACATCTTTCCGTAATTACAGGCTGCGATCGCGTCTAAAGGCTGCGGTTTGGCTGGCCCTCCTCTCGCTCCATTAAGACACTAAGCAGCGTCTGTCACTCCGCGCCGGCGTCTCCTCCCCGGAGCTGGAGGGATCCGAGCCGCTCTCACACTTTTGCTCTTGTCTCAAACTCGCACAGGAGGTACAAATTAGGGGGATGTGGAGTTATGTTACTATCTGAAATCAGGGGCATATTGGTCGACCGGAGAGAGCAAGAGGTTCTGGTGCTCGTTTACCGGCCGTTATAGAGGGTTATAGACGCCCCCTTACCCGCACTGAGTGGCTAAACATCAGCAGAAACAGCTGCAACTAGTGGAGAAGACGGGATAACAGCTGATTATCGGCTTAAATTAGCGTCAGTTGGACTTGACAGTGACCCGTACAGTTACCAAGAACCAGTGGTCCATGGACATTAATATTTGGTACAGTTACCCCAAGAACCAGAGGTCCATGGACATTAATATTTGGTACAGTTACCAAGAACCAGTGGTCCATGGACATTAATATTTGGTACAGTTACCAAGAACCAGTGGTCCATGGACATTAATATTTGGTACAGTTAACAAGAACCAGTGGTCCATGGACATTAATATTTGGTACAGTTACCCCAAGAACCAGTGGTCCATGGACATTAATATTTGGTACAGTTACCAAGAACCAGTGGTCCATGGACATTAATATTTGGTACAGTTACCAAGAACCAGTGGTCCATGGACATTAATATTTGGTACAGTTACCAAGAACCAGTGGTCCATGGACATTAATATTTGGCCACCAATCCAGTTTCCTGATATTTATATGTACTTAATTTCTACGCCGGGGAAATACACGAAGCAAAGCTTGAAGGCTTATAAAAGTCTTGACGCTTGGTCCGACTTCAAGGCAGGATTTGTTGTAGAAATTAAAGTGATGAGGACACCGAACTTTATGATTTGACCGTTTAACGTTAGCTACCCAAAAATCCAACATTACCTGATACAAAATGGGAACCACAAATCCACGTTTCGGTGTCTGGAATCCAGTTGTTTCTGTGAATTGCAGCAATCCATTTGTCTCTCTTAAGCTTATTTTTCGTCAGTCTGTAAAACGATAACTCAGATTTCTTGCTAAATCTATGAGTACAGTCGATCGCACAACAGCTCTTTCCCATTTTAGATGTTTTCCAGTTGCTCAAACTGAAAGTTTACGCTGACACTCAGTCTTTCTGACACTCAGTCTTTCTGACACTCAGTGGGCGTAACCCGCTGTCTGTGACGTCATGCGCACTCCCTCCATTGGACGCAGCCCCGAGACTCCGCCCTCGCGCCGATCGTCACCTCAGAGCTCCGTTTCTGCACAAACGTCCCTCACCTTCGCCGCTAAACCCCGGCTGGAGAATCTCCTCCGGTGCAGGACCGCTTGTTTTACGTTACAGCGTCCCCCTCCGGGCGGTTACCGGTTAACCGGCTTCGGCAGATAATTTCAAAACACGAACGAGCCCAAACCAGGAAAGTAAGTGTCTATTAATAAAAAAAAAGAAAAAAGCAGCAACAGTTGAAGATATCTGGTAAAAAAAAACATCTTCATTCTCTCACCTTTGACCTGCAGCTTAATGCGTCTCGTTAACCCTTGTGCTGTCAAGGAAGGAAGGAAGGAAGGAAGGAAGGAAGGAAGGAAGGAAGGAAGGAAGGAAGGAAGGAAGGAAGGAAGGAAGGAAGGAAGGAAGGAAGGAAGGAAGGAAGGAAGGAAGGAAGGAAGGAAGGAAGGAAGGAAGGAAGGAAGGAAGGAAGGAAGGAAGGAAGGAAGGAAGGAAATACGGGAGGAAGGAAGGAAGGAATGGAGAAAAGAAGGAAGGAAGGAAAGAAGGGAGGAAAGAAGGAAGGAAGGAAGGAAGGAAGGAAGGAAGGAAGGAAGGAAGGAAGGAAGGAAGGAAGGAAGGAAGGAAGGAAGGAAGGAAGGAAGGAAGGAAGGAAGGAAGGAAGGAAGGAAGGAAATACGGGAGGAAGGAAGGAAGGAATGGAGAAAGGAAGGAAGGAAGGAAGGAAGGAAGGAAGGAAGGAAGGAAGGAAGGAAGGAAGGAAGGAAGGAAGGAAGGAAGGAAGGAAGGAAGGAAGGAAATAAATACGGGAGGAAGGAAGGAAGGAAGGAATGGAGAAAAGAAGGAAGGAAAGAAGGAGGAAGGAAGGAAGTAAGGAAAGAAGGGAGGAAGGAAAGAAGGAAGGAATGGAGAAAAGAAGGAAGGAAGGAAGGAAATACGGGAGGAAGGAAGGAAGGAAGGAAGGAAGGAAGGAAGGAAGGGAGAAAAGAAGGAAGGAAGGAAGAAGGGAGGAAGGAAGGAAGTAAGGAAAGAAGGGAGGAAGGAAAGAAGGAAGGAATGGAGAAAAGAAGGAAGGAAGGAAGGAAGGAAGGAAATACGGGAGGAAGGAAGGAAGGAAAGAAGGAAGGAAGGAAAGAAGGGAGGAAGGAAGGAAGTAAGGAAAGAAGGGAGGAAGGAAAGAAGGAAGGAATGGAGAAAGAAGGAAGGAAGGGAAGGAAGGAAATACGGGGAGGAAAGAATGGAGGAAAGAAGGAAGGAAATACGGAGGAAGGAAGGAAGGAAGGAAAGAAGGGAGGAAGGAAGGAAGGAAAGAAGGGAGGAAGAAGGGAGGAAGGGAGGAAGGAGGAAGGAAGGAAGGAGAAAGGAAGGAAAGAAGGGAGGAAAGAAGGGAAGGAAGGAAAGAAGGGAGGAAGGAAGGAAGTAAGGAAAGAAGGGAGGAAGGAAAGAAGGAAGGAATGGAGAAAGGAGGAAGAAGAAGGGAGGAAAGAAGGGAGGAAAGAAGGAAGGAAAGACGGGAGGAAGTACGGAAGGAAAGGAAGGAAGGAAAGAAGGAGGAAGAAGGAAGGGAGGAGGAAGGAAGGAAGGAAGGGAAGGAAGGAAGGAAGGAAAGAAGGGAGGAAGGAAGGAAGGAAGGAAGGAAGGAACAGGAGAATTAGGTGATTTTGACCCAATGACGGTACACGGGTTAAGTGAATCTTAGCGAGCACAAACATCGCTCTTTGAAATTTCTTCAAAAACTTTGAAAATGAAAAGAATGGAGTTTATGAATTACAGGTAAAGTAAACCCTTTCACAATAAAGGTGAAAAGTGGTCAAGAATTCTAAGATAAGGTCATTTCAGGCAGGTATTGATTATGAAGGTGTTTTATTTTACTTCATTTCTATGTATTTATGTCTGAGAATGTTGCTAATGCTAATGCTAATGCTAATGGGGATCCTAAATAAATTAAAACAAACTCCTGTTGAACGGAAAGCACTCGCTGGGTTTTCATCCCCGACAAGAATCTCCTCAGAAAACCTTGTAAATGTGATTTTCTTGCTGCAGTTTTTAGCTGATAATCATCACCGGGACGGAAGGCCAAAGCTGTTAATTCGGACCTTTGACCCCCATACAAGCCTTAACTAATCTGCCCAAGCACAACCCAAATAAAGCCCGCTAAATCCCCCCCTTCCCCGAGAAGATTTAGCCTTTCAGTATTTAGGTCCTGAAATATTTGTAATGTACTAATTGGATTATGTCGTCCTTCATGTAACCCAGCGGATATTGTGTACAGAATTAGACATTTTTTAACCTATTTCTACTTCTCTAGATTCCTTTTTTTTTTCTTCTTCTTCTTCTTATTCTTCTTCTTATAGTTGGCTTGACTTAACTTAATGATCCGTGAGCGTTTTTAGTAACAAACACCAGCAGATTTCCCAGATTTAAGCGCTTTGACGTCAACTTTGTGCAAATCTAGACTTTGGTCTGGCAGCAGATCCCACATCAGTTCCCTCTCCACACCTTAAGCTTCAAACTCCGGCTTTTCTGGCCCATGAAAATAATAACTTTGCCTTTTTTTGTTTGTTTTTGAGTGAAACCCCCCGACTTCACCCCGGAGCTGTAGCGTCTTCACCTCGGCACGGCGGCGGAGCTATCGGTGGCTTCAGCCGCCGTTTCACAATTAAACAATACATGGAAATAAAGTTCTGCCGGCAAAGTCCAAAGTTATCGGTGAACCGGGTTGGAACGTGAAAATAAAGTTTTAGCTTATACGAGGGCAGCATGTAGAGACGTTTCTGATCTGATCTAAACCGTCAGTACCAGTTTCTCTCGTCAGTCTAGTCGGTCGTGAAGTCGTACTAATACTTTTCGTAACCAAATTAACTTTCATAACCGTGCTTTAAAACTCCAGAAAACTAGCCCAAACAATTACCTCCTGTACCAGCTCTTAATTAGGTGTACCATATTATTCCGGGTACTATGGACAAGACTGTCTCAGAAAATTAGAATATCGTGATTTTCTGTAATGCAATTACAAAAACAAAAATGTCATACATTCTGGATTCATTACAAAACTCAAATATCCTATCTCAAAAATTTGAATATTCTGGAATCTTTATCTTAAACTGTTAAGCCATGATCAGCAATATTAAAATAATAAAAGGCTTGCAATATTTCAGTTGATTTGTAATGAATCCAGAATGTATGACAATTTTGTTTTTTTTAATTGCATTACAGAAAATAAAGAACTTTATCACAAATATTCTAATTTTCTGAGACAGTCCTGTAGTTTTCCATTAGTGGCTCCTCGGGGGGAGAGTCGTTCTTTTTTTCTTTTAAGCATTTGTCACATTATTTTCATTAAAAATTTGTATAAAAAGCTAACATTTACAAGCTCCGCAATCAAACCCATATTAAAGTAAACAAGTAAACAAGTACTGGAATTAACATTTTCTTAACTTTTTTGAACTCATAAAGGAGCTTTCTGTGACACAAAAATAAAAAAGCAAAACCTTTCTGCTCAAAAATACAAACCAACAAAAAGAGTGATGAGTAAAATTCAAAATCTGCACAAACTTTTAAATTAAATCACTCAAACAACATTTGACCAACAGCACCTACTGCTTATTGTTTGCATCCTTGTGTGTCTGCGTACGCACCTACAGACAGTTGTATTCTGGTGTAATTACTTTCTCCAGAGATGCACCAGTAAGTCCCAAAGTCAGCTTGTTTCAGGTCTGTGATGTCCACATCGAAATAATTTAGCCTTTTGTTTTCTCTGAGACGAAATCTGCCTTCCTCTAAAAATGTTTCATCTGTTTTTGTCCGTATTAACACATCACAGTTTGAAGGATTTTCTCCTTTGCACAGGAATTTTTCACTCTCCTGGTGGCGTTTAGGATAGGGACACCTGATATTTGCCGTTTCCGATGGAGCGTGTGACAGTGCTATCACGGGACTCCATGGCATCATTTAATGTTATTTATTCTCCGTTCTGCTGGGGGGTTGTGGCGTGTGCAGCGTGTGCAGCGTGTGCAGCGTGTGCAGCGTGTGCGGAGGTCAAAGGTCAGCGGGATCAGGTGGGGGGGGGTCTGCAGCTGACATGGCCAGGCCGACCCACCATAAGTGGATTTGTAATCCTCCAGTGGATTTAAACCGTGTTTACTGTCACGCTCCATGTGCGTGTGCTTATCTGAACGTGTCTGTGCAGCTCACACTGTCCATAAAACCATACTGCACTAATCCTGCTGCAGCCCGGTGGTTTGATGCTGGAACCACCTGGTTCCTCCCAGTGTTTCACACAGGTGAGTCTGCAGCAGCGTGGAGTCGTTACAACCGCAGGGCGTTGTGGCGGCGCCGGAGACCGTAAGCTGCTTTGGGCCCGATGGGACGCCGTCACCACTCCATTAATCAGTCATTACCAACTCCAGCAAGGCCGGGAGTCTGACGCCCACACGGCGGCTCAGAACCTAGAGCTCTGCGTTAACGTCGTAACATTAAGAGAATAAAGTCATAGCCTAATTTTACGACTTTATTCTCGTAATTTTACGACTTTATTCTCGTAATTTTACGATTTTATTCTCGTAATTTTACGACTTTATTCTCGTTATATTACGACTTTATTCTCATATTACGACTTTATTCTTGAAACATTAGTCTATGACTTTATTCTCGTAATTTTACGACTTTATTCTCGTAATATTACGACTTTATTCTCGTAATATTACGACTTTATTCTTGAAACATTAGTCTATGACTTTATTCTCGTAATTTTACGACTTTATTCTCGTAATTTTACGACTTTATTCTCACAATATTACGACTTTATTCTTGTAATTTTACGATTTTATTCTCGTAATTTTACGACTTTATTCTTGTAATATTACGACTTTATTCTCAAAATATTACGACTTTATTCTCGTAATATTACGACTTTATTCTCGTAGTATTACGACTTTATTCTCGTAGTATTACGACTTTATTCTCGTAGTATTACGACTTTATTCTCGTAGTATTACGACTGTATTCTCGTAATATTACGACTGTATTCTCGTAATATTACGACTTCCGTCGTAGAAAACCCAGTAAAGAAGTTCCGGCAGAACTCTGGTACTCAGGCGTCTTTGCTTCGCCTCCGTCGGGGCCCGAAATGCGTCATTTGAAGGAGTAACGACACATATGATACTGGCTTTAATCACATCTGTTTATGTGATTTCATCCCCCCGGTTCCCAGTAGAGCCCCCCCCGCCTTCCCCGTTACTTCTTGGAACCGGGCGCTGCCTGCTCTGCCAAAAATAATCACTTGTTTGCTGCTAGTTACTTAAATCTGTCAAAGAGACAGTGTGGAGCCGGCGCTGCGGCGGCGGTCTGATCCCGGCGGCGGCGGGATGCGTCGTGTTCCTGTGTTTCTGCAGCCTCGTCGGACGGATCCAGGGCCAGCGAAGCCAACGAGCCGGCGCTGCGATGCGTCCGAGTTTCTGCAGCCGAGGCCCCGGGTTCATGTCAGTAATCTGGGAGGGAAAGCAGAGGCCTGTGGGAAATGTAAAAATAAAAAAGAATACATCCTCAGAATTTGACACAGCGCCTGGGGAGAGTGAGGCGGTGTCGGCTGGCGGTGTCGGGGCGGGGGGGGGGGGGGGGGGGGTGTTTGCCGTGGTCAGACGAGCGAGGGACCGAGAGACCGAGGGTCCGACGGCGTCCAGGGGGACGATGCCAGGAGGATGTTTCTAACTCCACTTAGGTTTTCTTAACCCTTGTACCGTCTTTGAGTCAAAATGACCTAATTCTCCTGTTCCTTCTTTCCTCCTGCTCTTTCTTTCCTTCCTTCTCCCTTCCTTCCTCTTTTCTCCCTCCTCCCTTCCTTCCTTCTTTCCTTGTTTTCTCATTTCCTTCTCCCTTCCTTCCTTCCTTCCTTCCTTCCTTCTTTTCTCCCTTCCTTCCTTCTTTCTTTCTTTCCTTCTTTTCATTCTTCCTTCCATCCTTCCTTTCTCCCATCCTCCATTCCTCATTTTCTTCCTTCCTTCCTTCTTCCTTCCTTCCTTCCTTCCTTCCTTCCTTCCTTCCTTCCTTCCTTCCTTCCTTCCTTCCTTCCTTCCTTCCTCCCTCCCTTCCTTCTTTTCTCCCTTCTTTCCTTCTTTTCATTCTTCCTTCCATCCATCCTTCTTTCTTTCCTTCCCCTCCTTCCTTCCTTCCTTCCTTCCTTCCTTCCTTCCTTCCTTCCTTCCTTCCTCTTTTCTCCTTCCTTCCTTCCTTCCTTCCTTCCTTCCTCCCTTCCTTCTTTTCTCCCTTCTTTCCTTCTTTTCATTCTTCCTTCCTTCCATCCTCTTTTCTTCCTTCCTTCCTTCCTTCCTTCTTCCCTTCCTCTTTTCTCCCTTCCTTCCTTCCTTCCTTCCTTCCTTCCTTCCTTCCTTCCTTCCTCCTTCCATCCTTCTTTTCTCCCTTCCTTCCTTCTTTCTTTTCTTCTTTTCATTCTTCCTTTTCTTCCTTCTTTCTTTTTTCCCTTCCTTCCTTCCTTCCTTCCTCCTGCTCTCTCCATCCTTCTCCCCCTTCCTCTTTTCTCCCTTCCTCCCTTCCTTCCTTCTTTCCTTCCTTCCTTCCTTCCTTCCTTCCTTCCTTCCTTCCTTCCTTCCTTCCTTCCTTCCTTCCTTCCTTCCTTCCATCCTTCTTTTCTCCCTTCCTTCCTTCCTTCCTTCCTTCCTTCCTTCCTTCCTTCCTTCCTTCCATCCCTCTTTTCTCCTTCCGTCTTTTCTTCCTTGTTTCCTTGTTTCTTTCCTTCCTTGTTTCCTTCCTTCCTTCCTTCCTTCCTTCCTTCCTCCCTTCCTTCTTTTCTCCCTTCTTTCCTTCTTTTCATTCTTCCTTCCTTCCATCCTCTTTTCTTCCTTCCTTCCTTCCTTCCTTCCTTCCTTCCTTCCTTCTTCCCTTCCTCTTTTCTCCCTTCCTTCCTTCCTTCCTTCCTTCCTTCCTCCCTTCCATCCTTCTTTTCTCCCTTCCTTCCTTCTTTCTTTTCTTCTTTTCATTCTTCCTTTTCTTCCTTCTTTCTTTTTTCCCTTCCTTCCTTCCTTCCTTCCTCCTGCTCTCTCCATCCTTCTCCCCTTCCTCTTTTCTCCCTTCCTCCCTTCCTTCCTTCTTTCCTTCCTTCCTTCCTTCCTTCCTTCCTTCCTTCCTTCCTTCCTTCCTTCCTTCCTTCCATCCTTCTTTTCTCCCTTCCTTCCTTCCTTCCTTCCTTCCTTCCTTCCTTCCTTCCTTCCTTCCTTCCTTCCATCCCTCTTTTCTCCCTTCCGTCCTTTTCTTCCTTGTTTCCTTGTTTCTTTCCTTCCTTGTTTCCTTCCTCCCTTCCTTCCTTCTTTCCTTCCTTCCTTCCTTCCTTCCTTCCTTCCTTCCTTCCTTCCTTCCTTCCATCCTTCTTTTCTCCCTTCCTTCCTTCCTTCCTTCCTTCCTTCCTTCCTTCCTTCCTTCCTTCCTTCCTTCCTTCCTTCCATCCCTCTTTTCTCCCTTCCGTCCTTTTCTTCCTTGTTTCCTTGTTTCTTTCCTTCCTTCCTTCCTTCCTTCCTTCCTTCCTTCCTCCCTTCTTCTCTTCCTCCTTCCTTGACCCGAACACAGCACAAGGGTTAACCCTGTTCCTGCGTTCTACTTTTCCCAAAGTTTTTTTTCTTCTCTTCCTCCTCTCGACTCTTACTCATCTTCTCCTCTCAAACTTCGGGGTCTGGAGGCGTCCGGGCTGTTCCAGCTGGAACCGGCTCTGCAATCATCCAGGGATATTTCACTTACTCTAAAACCTGCTCTCCGGCTGCCAAATACCTCATCACTCAAGTGCACACTCACTCACGCACGCGTGCACTTACACACTCCGCCTGGCTGGGTGCAATTAACCACTTTTTGGACATAAGATAGACATTAAAAATGGCAGAAAAAAATACCCTTTTGATTAGAAGTTGAGGGTTTTTGTCATAGATCTTCCTCCGTTAATGGCTAAATGGTAAACACATGTCGGAGCTTCTCGGAGCGTCAGTTTTCTGGCTCCTGGTTCCAGTCCAGCGTCCCACAGGCGGCTTTCAGCGGAGTCTTTTCTAGCAGTTACACACTCATGAAATATTAATTTTCAGTTCTAATAAATACTGAGGGTTAAAAAGACATTTCAAATGTAAATTAAAATGTAGTTTAGGTTGGATTGAATTATCTATCCCCACAGGTATTTGGTATAGAATAGTTTCAGATTCGGGACCACACCTGAGGCCGGCGCTGCCAGAGACCACAACCCCAAACTCTGGGCCACCCGTATTCCTGCTCGTTTTCCTGCAGAATCTCTGATCAAAACACCGGATCAATTACAAACAAAGGAATCTGCTGAAAATGATTGGTAATCAGACTCATTTTTGAAAAACAGCCATGAAAAATACTCACTTTTTCAATTCAATTCCATTTTATTTATATAACATCCATATGCTGTATTTATTTGTACCAAGGGACTGCAGATGCAATGAATGGTTTGACATAAAGAGTCGTGGGTGATGTCATCAGACTCGGTTTTTAGTACTTGACCTTCATTGGTGCAAATTAGCCCCGCCCCTTCTTCTGATTGGTCGATATTTCATAGTTCCTATTTTCTGCCATAACTTTTGAATGGTTTGACATAAAGAGTCATGGGTGGTGTCATCGGACTTAGTTTTGAGTCTTTGACCGTAATTGGTGCAAATTGCACGCGCAAGGGCCCGTTCATCGCTGCTTGCAGCTTTAATTTATATACCATCTATATGCTGTATTTATTTGTACCAAGGGACTGCAGATGCAAATTAGCCTAAGGCTAACTCTGGTGCAATGCATCAAATGTTTACATTTATGTTTTTAATTGCACATGGTCCCTTTCAAATAAAATTAAAAAAAGTATCTATTACCACAGAAGTTGTCTCTAGAATCTTTTCAGAGAGCCAGAACATAAACCCACGAGCAATTATTACATAAACAATGGCAGGTAAAAACTCCCCTAGTGGGAGAAAAACCTTAAGCCAAACATTGGCAAGAAAAACTCTCCTTTAGGAGGGAAGAAACCTGGACCAGGACCTGGATCATAAGGGGGACTTTTTGAGAGGCATCGTACATTTTTATTGATTGATCGTACAGAGGTAAAAATAATAGTATAAATATGATTTGTACACCTGGCAACACCTCATCTTTTAAGGTCACAATGATGATCTCATTAACAGAAAGTCCTCTTTAACAGTTTTCTAGTTATTATTAGGGCCCGAGCACTTACAATGCCAAGGCCCTATTGTATCTGTAGGAAATGTTTTTCTCGTTTTTTTGTTTTTCTCGTTTTTCTTCCGATGAATTGAGGGCCTTTTTTTCCCCTAAACGTGCCCCAAAAGTCACCAAATTTTGCACGCAAGCCAGGCCTGGCGAAAAATGTGATATTTAATGGTTTGCATTAATGGGCGTGGCCTAATGGCTCAACAGCGCCCCCTAGAAAACTTTGTTCCTCAAGCCCGACAATACGGTTTGACGTACATGCACGGAAATCAGTACACGCCTGTATCATGTCGCAACTTAAAGAAAAGTCTCTTAGCGTCATGGCCGAAACCAAGGAGAAGTCGGCCATTTTTAATTAATTGTGTAATTCTGGCGCAATTTCCCATTCCTTCGGCAGTTAATACGGCCCGAACCGTAACGTGCGCCCAGGTGTGTTATACATCAAAATGTGCGTCTCCATCCTGCGAAGATGGGCTTTACTTTTCTCAGTCAAAAGCGTTACCGTAGCGACGATAGACGCCAAAAAGCGCGCCCCCCCTTCATCTGATTGGTCCATATTTGATAGTTTCTACTTTCTGCTATAACTTTTCAATGGTTTGACATAAAGAGTCGTGGGTGGTGTCATCGGACTCAGTTTTGAGTCCTAAACCTTCTGGTGAAAAATTGCACGCGCGAGTGCCCGTTCATCGCTGCTTGCAGCTTTAATGCTTTTTTTACTTCTATGAATACATTTTATTTATTTTTTGGGGTATTTTTGATTGTCTGAAACTATTTTTTTTATTAATGTTAATTCAGTGGTTGGTGCAGAGGTTTCAGAGATCGATGTCGTAAACGTGACACGTTGAACTTTAAGCGCTTGATCCGTGTATTTTTTGGCGTTGGCCCCCAAGTGGCGGTGATGTGCTACAACATCTACAACAGTTTCAAAACCAGGTTCAGTGTCTCCACAAAGTATCATTTTATTTCAATTTAAGGATATCAAAGTCGTATGTTTAAAGAACATTAACAAAAATGAAGCAAGGCTTATTTAATTAATAAAAAACACAAAGTCTGACAGTTTAAGATAAAGCCGTACTTAGTAATTAGGAAGAACGGACATTGAGGCTGTCTCTTAAGATAATAGCTGTTATGAGAAGTACTTGGAATATAAATAATAAAAGAAATACATAAACCTTGAAAACAAGCTGCACGTTAATGATGTTCCCGCCAGAGAAGGAAAACAGTGAGATTATTCTCCGGGGACGGCGGTTGTTATTGCTGCAGAAAAGTCCATTAACTTATAAACAAATAACGGTCCACCTTAAGAAAAACCATAAAGGGATCAAGGTACAAAAAGGCAGACTGGAACTTTGCCAGATAAAAAGAATAGCACTTAAAAACACGCGATGTGAAAGCGCACGGTTTACACGCGGCAGTTAGGAGATGAAAGAGTAGCGTTTAACATACATTAAAACACATCAAAAAGGGACCTTTACCCGCGCAGCTTCCTGCAATTATGCCAGATTAATGCTCGCCCTGGTTTCAGAACGGGAGAGGAGTTCTGCACGTGCAACAGCCCTGCTTTAAGTTTGTGAGATCTGGAGGAACGGCGGCTCGGGAGCCGAGTAAGTCCAGAACTGAAATCTGTCCTGGGATCTGAAGCTGAACTGTGAAGGAACCCGGAGGCAAACGCAGTCGCTACGAGTTTCTGTTTCTGCTGCGTTAGGACTGGGGATCCATTCAAATGTCAAGAATCAATCCGATTCCTAAGATTCAGAATGGATTATCAAGATTTGATTTGATTCCGATATTGATTTGGGTTAGTGTTATTAAAACTGTTTTTTCAGCTGTTGCATGAATTATAAGACTGTAGTTATGCAACATATTAATACTAGTATTATATTGAGATTCTACAGCAAGTATTGCAGCTAATGATGCTGTAAGGACCAATCAGCTCCCAGAATGCTGATAGAACTGAAACAGAAACATCGTGGGGCAGAATTATCAAACAGATCCGGGGAGGAAACAGAGACGGATGAAATCGGTTTTATTTTTTCCCACATTCCGTTTACATTTTTTCCATTTTCGGTTTATTTCGGTTTTACATTTTTGAGAATTTGGTTTTTAGCTTTTTATGCAAATGTAAACCCAAGACAGTATGTATGTAAAGTACGGAAATATAGAAAATGTGTGCAATTATAACTTTTAACCCTTGTGCTGTCTTTGGGGGAGGGAAGGAAGGAAGGAAGGAAGGAAGGAAGGAAGGAAGGAAGGAAGGAAGGAAGGAAGGAAGGAAGGAAGGAAGGAAGGAAGGAAGGAAGGAAGGAAGGAAGGAAGGAAGGAAGGAAGGAAGGAAGGAAGGAAGGAAGGAAGGAAGGAAGGAAGGGAGAAAATAAGGAAGGAAGGAAGGAAGGGAGAAAATAAGGAAGGAAGGAAGGAAGGGAGAAAAGAGGAAGGGAAGAAGGAAGGAAGAAAAGAGGAAGGGAAGGAAGGAAGGAAGGAAGGAAGGAAGGAAGGAGAGAGCAGGAGTAAGGAAGGAAGGGAAAAAAGAAAGAAGGAAGAAAAGGAAGAATGAAAAGAAGAAAAGAAAGAAGGAAGGAAGGGAGAAAAGAAGGGAAAGGAGGGGAGAAGGAAGGAAGGAAGGATGAATGAAAAGAGGAAGGGAGAAGGAAGGAGAGAGCAGGAGGAAAGAAGGAACAGGATATTTAGGTCATTTTGACCCGAACACAGTACAAGGGTTAAACATATTTAAAGGCAAAAACATGGCACCAGTTATTCTTTTGTCCAACAAAACGTTCCTTTTTTGGGGCATAAACAAAAAAAGACCAAAAGTTGTAATGTAATGATGGGAAAAAAATCGATCTTTAGACATACGAAACGACTTTTAGGAATTCATATGAGAATCGTTTTAGAATCGGAAAATCGATTTTTTTTTTCAAACCCTGGCTTAGTTAGCGCGGCTTTTCCAGATACATATGTGATCTATTCAGACATGTTTTCTGTCTTGATGATCTTCATTTTCATCCGTTATGTTTGAGTTTGATTACAACGGGTTATCAGTGTGAAAACTATGTCAAATGTTTAGTGTGTTAGTAAGTCAGAGGGGGGGTGTAGTAAACGTCCTTCCTCCTCTTATCTCATCATCAGTTCAGCGTGGCACGTTTCAAATATCACCAACCTAACTGCAATGTGAAAACCTGAATTAAGCACATTTTTCTGCTGAATTCAGGAAAACAACACAACTCTTTTCCCATCATTCACGCTGTTTTTTTTATTTTATTCGTGGTAAACTTATAATAACATGAACTTTGCTGCTCCGTCCGTGTTGCGTCTGCATGTCCTCACTACACGGTGCTGCTTGTTTTACTCCTGTCAAAAAAAAACCCCAACAAGCATTTGTTTACATTTTTCTCTTAAAGAGGATGAATAAATACCACTGCCAGCGTCTGTTTTGACGGCGCATGTTCGCTTGATCTTGAACCACAAAGTTTATAAGAGGACACAGAGAACCACGCCTCGCTGCAGACGCTCACCCAGGTGACTTTACACCTAAAACACCCTTTGAACACTTTGGTCTGAAGAAATGTGCATGTGGACACAGCGTTTGCTGCAAAACCGCAGAGGTTTTCAACAATATTCACCGAAACCGTTTGAGAAAACAAACTAAACGTTTACTTCTACTTATTATGCAAGCTGTGCACGGGCTTTTTATGCAGAAATAGTTCATAACAGTTCAATATCTTTCATGTTCATGTTTGCTTAGTAACTTCTTTTCATTTTCTGTTGACTTTAAATCTGTTTCACACAACTTTGGAAACTTTTTCATTTTTATCCACTTTGGATCCCAAAACTGAACATACCTGCATCTTACCTGCACTTATATCATTTGCAGAAAGACAACAAATAAACCACATTTTTCCCCCTCTCCAGTAATGGTCTGCATGCTGTACAGTCAAAGGAACCAAAGGCTGGAGAATGTAATTTAAAAGAATGTAATTAGATAGATATAAATGAAGTTCTGCTGCAGAAGGGTTGAAAGTGGTTTGGTATCCTGATCATGTTTTGGACAACTTTTCCTTTGAGTTTTCCTCTGTTTTACTAATTGGCTGGAAACGACAAGTAATAAATCTGAGAGACGATTCAGAGCTCGCTACGATCTTTAATGGTGCAAATCCTCCGGGAGTTGCCGTTTATAGTTTTAACCTTGTTTTTGGCTACTTTTAAAATATAAACGTTTAGATCAAAACAAACTTAGATAACAGTAAGTACTTTGTGTCAATACTTTACATCTGAGCAGACAAGAATCAAATGTGGAGTTCCCCAAGGCTCCATCCTGGGACTTCTTCTGTTTAACATCTACATGTTCCCCCTGGCACAGATTATAAAAAAAAACAATAAAATAAACTACTATAGCTATGCAGATGACACCCAGATATATATTACAGTGTCCCCAGGAGACCAAGGCCTGTACAGGCTCTTGGTAAATCCTTTAGGGAGATTCATGACTGGATGTGCCACAAATTTCTCCAGCTAAACAAAAACAAGACTGAGGTAATTGTCTTTGGAGCCAAAGAGAAACGATTACAGGTAGTGATGCACCGATTGTTCGGTAACCGAAATTGTTCGGCCGAAAATGGCAAAAAAACACTTTCGGTGTTCGGTGGAATAAGTGGGAAAAAAACAGAACAATTAATAACGGCGTTGTAATATAAGGAAATAGACTGGCCGCTCCCGTACCGGTTGCACACCACAAACATAAATCGTTGGCCAACCAAAAAGTAACCACATAAGAATTTTACCAACATTCACCAGGAGGTGGAACCAAAACAACATAATGCTGGGAAATTAAAAAAATTTCATTTTTTTATGTTCAATAAATATTTTATACCTTGTAATTTTGTAAAAGATTTTTTTCTTTGAAAAGCATGCCTAAATCAAATTTATTTGATTTATGCAATGGTGAAAAAATTGGCAAAATGAATGAAAAACTGCGAAGAACCATGTTCGGTATTGTTCGGTATTCGGCCAAGTGTTTATTATTATTTTCGGTTTCGGTTTCGGCCACACACAATTTCGGTGCATCACTAATTACAGGTCACCACAGAGCTTCGATCTATAAACCTAAAAGCCACCAACCAGGCCAGAAATCTGGGTGTAGTGATGGACTCGGGCTTAAATGTGGAAAAACACATCAAGGCTAAGTCTAATACCACCTTAAGAAGATATCAAGGTTAAAATATCTGATGTCTCAGCAGGACCTGGAGACACTAGTCCAGCATTCATCTTCAGTAGTTTGATTATTGTAACAGCATCTTTACAATCCACCTTAAAAGGTCAGTTGGACAACAAAGTGGACGACATCAGTCCAGCTCTCAGGTCTTTACACAGACTTTAAAGTTCTGCTGGTCTATAAAGCTCTGAATGCTCCAGGACCAGAATACATCAGGGACCTCCTGACAACAATATGAACCTCACTCGGGTCATCTGGATCTGTTTTTTATCAGTTCCCAGAGTCAGAACCAGACATGGAAAAGCTGGATTCAGCTTCTATGTCTGGAACAAACTCCCAGAAAAACCCCCAGATCAGCTGAAACGCTCAGACTCACCTGTTCCCAAGCTCTACATTTTTATTTATCCTTTATTTATCCAGGGAAGTCCCATTGAGATACAATATCTCTTCTGCCAGGGAGTCCTAAATCTGCAGCCCCGAAACTTAATCATACTTTAACTGCTGATTTGATCTGATTTTTATCCATTTATTTCTTTTTTGGTTTAAATCATGCTTTTTATTTATGGTTTAATGTCTTTCTAAACCACTTTGAATCACCTTGTTGTGGAAATAAATGTCCCTTCCCCATGTACGTAGAAACCCTCACTGATGATGATACTAAAAATGATTTGTACATCTGGCAACACCTCATCTTTTAAGGTCACAATGATGAACTCATTAACAGAAAGTCCTCTTTAACGGTTTTCTAGTTATTATTCTTTTTTTACTTCTATGAATAAATTTTATTTATTTTTTGGGGTATTTTTGATGATCTGAAACTATTTTTTTATTAATGTTAATTATGGGGTTGGTGCAGAAGTCTCAGAGATCGATGTCGTAAACGTCACACGTCGAGTTTTAAGCGCTTAATCCGTGTATTTTTTGTCGCTGCCCCAAGTGGCAGCGACGTGCTACAACATCTACAACAGCGCAATTTATTTTTTTATTTATTTATTTTTTTTATCCCGGTTTTTTCCCCCATTTTATCACCCAGTGCTCCTATCTAAGTGACAGTCCTGGGCAACAGCGCAATTTTAAAACCAGGTTCAGTGTCTCCACAAAGTATCATTTTATTTAAATTTAAGGATATCAAAGTCGTATATTTAAAAAATATTAACAAAAATTAAGCAAGGCTTATTTAATAAAAAAAAACACACAAACTCTGACAGTTTAGATTCAATGTCCCTTCCCCATGTACATAGAAACCCTCACTGATGATGATACTAAAACCAAATTTTCAACTCGCGACATTGAACTTCACCTTGATCCCGAGCTTAAACCAGGACTCTTGCTTTTTCTGTCCTCCTTTCACCCCCCCCCGTCTCTACCTCCCGCGGCGTTGGGATTAAGGAGCGGAGGCAGCATCAAAGGCCTGTCACCACCTCGGTAAATGGAGCGTCACACGTGTGCATTCACACACATGAGCCAGAGAGACGGGTCCTGCAACCCGAGCCGGCTGGTGCTGAAGGCGAGGGGTTAGATTTGTGACGGGGGTCTTAACGGGATAGAAAAGTCGTAGGGAGTTTTACAGCAAAGGTCAGAGGGCGGGAGAAGGGAAGCATGTGTGAAAATAAAATGTTACAGTGCCGCGTTTCCAACGTGTGACGGTGCATTTGTGGGGAAATAAAAAGGACGAGAGGTCGGGATGGGCGGTAGGGACAAAAAAATGTATCAGGATAATTTCTGGCATTTATCCCGATAACGATAAAAAAAATACCAAAAAGTGTCAACGGGAATCTTCTTTCTTTCTTTCTTTCTTTCTTTCTTTCTTTCTTTCTTTCTTTCTTTCTTTCTTTCTTTCTTTCTTTCTTTCTTTCTTTCTTTCTTTCTTTCTTTCTTTCTTTCTTTCTTTCTTTCTTTCTTTCTTTCTTCCTTCCATCCTTCCTTTATCCCTTCCTTTTCTCCCATCTTCCCTTCCTTCCTTCTTCCTTCCTTCCTTCTTTCCTTCCTTCCTTCTTTTCTCCCTTCCTTTTCCTCCATCCTTCCTTCCTTCTTTCCTCCCTTCTTTTCTTCCTCCTTCCTTGTCTTCTTTCTTTCTTTCTTTCTTTCTTTCTTTCTTTCTTTCTTTCTTTCTTTCTTTCTTTCTTTCTTTCTTTCTTTCTTTCTTTCTTTCTTTCTTTCTTTCTTTCTCTCTTTCAGACTCATTTCCTCAATTTATCGTTTTTACCGTGAGATACAAATTCTTACCGTGGGGAATTGTTTTGACGGTTTATCGTGAACGGTAAAATATCACCCATTCCTAACGAGAGGTCACATTTTAAAGCCGAATCCTTTTCGAGTGCATGAGGGGAAGTTTGTAGTCACAAGGAGCGATGAAGAGGGCCACTTGTTCGGCGTAAAGCCTAATGTCATGCTTGCTTACACTTCAAAGGGAGGGAGAAACGTCGGCCGTTACCCGACCCACGCGGCGCTGCAGGCGCGGCAGGCGCTGCAGGCGGCCTATACGTTATGTACATAACCACACACGGCGGCGCGAACCCAAAACGCATAGTAGCGCGCGGGCAACACACATGCCAGCGTAGCCGGGTTAACAGGGTACAGTTCCTGTTGCTTCCTTGATCAAACAATGGCAGCTCTATTACAGGCCGGACCAGCCAGACTGTGCCAAGCTAGCTAGCGAGGGAGGGAGGGAGGGAGGGAGGCGCAGATAGAAAGAAAGAAAGAAAAAGAAAGAGAGCAGACAGAGACAGAAGGGCCAGCAGACTGAAAAGAAGCAGTCAACAAAACAGGCTTGCTGGAGAAAAAAAGAGAAAGAGGGGGCTTAAAAGGAGAGCAGGGAGAATGGGAGAGATTCTGTTACATGCGGAGCCTCTTCCTCCTCAGAGTTCCCCTACCTGACATCCAGATGCCACGTGCAAGAAAAACTCAAGAAGTGCATGTACTTGCTTGTCTTGTCTGTGTGAGTGGGGGGTTTTTTTGTATTTTTTTTCCCACGGATCAGCGGGTTTATGACTTACGGGCCGGCCCCGGCACCGTGTTGCATAGGCCTGGGGATCGATTCAAATATCAAGAATCGATTAGATTCCGACTCTTAAGATTCAGAATCGATTATCACGATCCGATTCGATCCGATATTGATTTGGGTTAGTGTTAATAAAACTGTTTTTTTCAGCTGTTGCATGAATTATATGACTGTAGTTATGCAAAATATTACTACTAGTATTATATTGAGATTAAACAGCAAGTATTGCAGCTAATGATGCTGTAAGGACCAATCACCTCCCAGAATCCTGATAGAACTGCTTTCAGAAACATCGTGTGGGTCAGAATTATCAAACAGATCCAGGGAGGAAACAGAGGACGAAAGAAATCGCTTTTATTTTTTCCCCATTTATGAGAATTTGGTTTTTAACATTTATGCAAATGTAACCCCAAGACAGTATATAAAGCAAAGAAATATAGACAATGTATGCAATTATAACTGAAAACTTTAATGTTTTCATACCTTTAAACATATTTAAAGGCAAAAACATGGCACCAGTTATTCTCGTGTCCAACAAAATATTCCTTTTTTGGGCATAAACAAAAAAATTCAAAAAGTTGTAATGTAATGATGAAAAAAAAATAAAAAATCGATCTTTAGACATATGAATCCATTTTTAGGAATTAATATGAGAATATTAAAATCGGAAAATCGATCTTTTCAACACAGTTTATGCAATTATAGCTGAAAACTTTAATGTTTTCATACTTTCAAACATATTTAAAGGCAAAAACATGGCAGTAGTTATTCTCGTGTCCAACAAAACATTCCCTTTTTAGGCATAAAATTATATAAAACTATAACCAGTAGTACCAAAAGTTGTAATGTAATGATGAAAAAAAAAAAATTATTATTTTTTTTAATCGATCTTTAGACATATGAATCGATTTTTAGGAATCAATATGAGAATCGATTTAAAATCGGAGAATCGATTTTTTTCAACACAGGCCTAGTGTTGCATGATGGGAAACGTGGGCGAAACGAGGCGGCGTTTTGGTCCACCTCTGCCCGACACCGGCGTGTCCAGAGTCCCTGTAAGGACGCAACCTCTGCCTGGAACAAGCCACCCCTGTGTTTCCCCTCCTCCTTCTCCTCCTGCACATCCTGCCTGCCCCGTCTCTCCAGGAAACGCTCCTCCTCCCTTCCTTCCTCGCTCCCTCCCTCCCTTTTTCTCCCCCACTTCAGTGCTGTCTGGGCCTTTATCACTCCTCCGACTCCTTCCTCTCTCTCTATCTATCTGTGGGGATGAAAGAGGAAAGAGTCGGCCGGGGAGTACATGCGAGGGAAAGCAGCGTAATCGTCCGGTATGAGTGTGCGATCGCTTGCGTGTCCTGGTGTGTACATGCGTCTTTGTCTTGTGTGTCTGTGATTAAAATTCTGTTGACTCTAGCGAGGGCGAGCTGTGTGAGGGCTCCCATTGAGTCGGAGCAGGTGGGCTCCTGCAACTACAGTCCTGCTAATCACTCCTTCCTCTGACTGACTGACTGGGTCAGGGAAAGGGCAGCTGACATACAGGCGGCCCACTGTCAGCGCCAAGTCAAGTGCAGTCATTATGCGGGTTTAGGAACGCCGGAGCAACAACAACCCTCTTCCCCTCGACATAAAAACATCATTTACAACAAGTGTAACACGATAATTCACCTGCTGGAGCAACAGGTGACGTCTCTGCGATGCTGTTGTCATAGCGACCAAAGAAGCACGTTGATTCCTTTTTGAAATACCTTTGGGCAATAGCTGACCTTCCAACTAAAAACACAACGGGACATATTTTACAAAATTTGGAATAACTGGGTCGTATTTATCACCCCAAGGAGACCAGATTTTATTTGATTTCACAGGTACTATTATGTTTTAACTTGTTGATTTAATAGTTCATAGTTCATGTAATGAGTTAAACTAAGTTGTATTGTATCAGAGTTCTATCCAAGTGAAAATGGGTGCTCTGCTTTCTGATGCGGTTCTAAGGAGGAGGATTCACCTCCCATTGTTATTTTCCCTCCGCAAGTGCTGTGAAACCTTAGTTGTCTGTGAAACTGGGATCTATAAAGCTCAAAGGAGGACAAACCCGCGAACTATGACTGTACTACTCTTGGACCAGACTTGAATATTGCTCTACCGTTTTATTCACTTGTCCTTTCCAAATAAAGAAACAATTATAAAAAAGAAATAACTTTGGATCTGTTGCTGATGAGAGATCGTATCGGGTCCGGACCGGTGGGCCCGGTCTGACCGCCGCCCTCCGGCCCTCTGCTCGGATAACCGCTGGCCGTTAACCTGACGGCATCGAGCCTCCAGTAAGCCGGTATCTGCTGGGGTTCTGTGGGTTTCTGGGAGATCAGGGTGGTGGTTGTGGCTCTATCAGAGAGAGGCAGCATTGGTTTATGTGTCATTAGCCGGATTAAGAATGAAGAATGAAGTGGTAGCCCAGTGGCTACAGAGGTGGGCTTGGGTCTGGAGGACGCAGGTTCAAGGATGGCAACCAGGATAAAGCAATTTGGGCCCATGAGCAAGGCCATCCATCCATCCATCGTCCACCGCTTATCCGTTCCCGGGTCGTGGGAGCAGCAGTCTCAGCAGAGATGCCCAGACTTCCCTCACCCCAGACACTTCCTCCATCTCTTCCTCCATCTCTTCCTCCAGCTCTTCCTCCAGCTCTTCCTCCATCTCTTCCTCCAGCTCTTCCTCCAGCTCTTCCTCCATCTCTTCCTCCAGCTCTTCCGGGGGGAGTCCGAGGCGTTCCCAGGCCAGCCGAGAGACATAGTCTCTCCAGCGTGTCCTGGGTCTTCCCCGGGGTCTCCTCCCGGTGGGACATGCCTGGAACTCCTCCCTAGGGAGGATCCAGGAGGATCCGGTACAGAAGCGCAAGCCACCTCAGCTGACTCCTCTCAATGTGAAGGAGCAGCGGCTCGACTCCGAGCTCCTCCCGGGTGACCGAACTCCTCACCCTCTCTCTAAGGGAGCGTTGATAGGGTTCTGCTGTGGACCGTCCTTTAGTCCCATCGTTACTGGTACCATTCCACCGGCCTTGTTGTTAGTCTCGTTGTTACTGGTGCCCTTCCACAGCCTGGATATCTGGTTATCTGGGTTCTGCTGCAGACGGTCCTGGTACCCTTCCACCTCCCCGGTTGTTAGTCACATCGTTACTGGTTCTGCTCCAGACCGTCTTTGCTCTTCACATCATGAAAGAACATCTCTAGAGTCAGTCACTGGTCCAAAAAAGGAACCTTTTCAACCACTTTGGACGACTTCCTCACTGGAGCGCAGCATGCTTGTTAGTCTATAATGAGTTGTCATGGTAACGTGACATGTTGCATTGAGGAAACTCAGGCGACTCCTCGCGGGGACATGTAAACTCACAAAAAAAAGGCCCTGGCCAGAACCGGTTTCCCACACGAGGTCTGTCTTCTCTTTTGGAAGTCTTGCAGCAGTTGAAGGAAATCAAAGCCTCCGATTTTACTTCACGAAGTCGGTACTTGTAGCTTTGATTACTATGATAAACAAAGCTTTTGGGTTTCTTGTGTTTCCCTTGATTTCCCTCCGTGATTGGACCTAAATGCAGAGAAATTGAAACGGGTGACGAGAGAGAAGTCCAAGGAAAGTGTGAACTGTTAAGCCCGACCCCGAGAACTGCCCAGTCTGCAAATCTGTAGCTTCTCCTGCGCCGGTCTTAACGCCGGTCTTTCATTCCTCCCCCAAACATTTTCACACTCTCGCATCGTAAACACCCCAAAAATAAACCAGTACTCATTTTGAACGCCTCCCAACGTTTCCTCAGATAATGAAACTTAGGAAGGCGGTGGGTTGAGTTCAGTCGGGTGCGCGTCTGTTTCCGAAGAAGAGAGCTATATGTTTCTAGCCGGCAGCATTCCTGTCCTGGCGCGGATCCAGCCCAAACACAGATACGCCAATCGGACCTTTCGGTGCCTTAACAGTGAAAGGAAATCGCCTCTAATCTTTAACTTGAAAAAAAGGAAAAAAGAAAGAAAGTTACATGAAGTATTGTGAGCTCTGGAGTATTATTTCAGATAAGTTGGCGGGCAACCAAGGCGCTCTTAAATCTGGTTGGGATTACTTTTTTTTTGTGTGCACGTCCCAGAGTAGAAAGTACAGAGGGCTCATTGTGTCTTCTTCTGTCTGGGGTGGGAGGGGGAGCGTTGGTGTGTCGGTCCGCAGAGTCTGCGCCTTCCCCCGGCAAACCTTCCCCAACTATGTTGTAAAGCAAAGATGAAAGTCTGTGAATTAAATAGAAATCCACCTCCCGTTTCTTCCCTCATTGCTCTCCCTCTGCACCTCCATCCATCTCCCTCTCCTTTTCTCCGGCGTTGGGGTTTTTTCCTTTTTCTTTTTTGTTTCTTTCTGTGCTGCTTTTCTCCCTGTCAGGCTTAATGCCTGCTTACAGCTCCATTTAGACTTCATGCGTGGAAATTGGGTATGGGATCTTGTGGGTTTGTGTCGTTGGAGATAACCGGCGTGTGGGAGGTGACAAAGGTAGCATAAGCCGTCCGTGTGTGTGTGCGCTTGTGCATCGGTGTGTTTGTGTGTGAAAAGACACCGTCTGCTTTAAGTGCAGGAATAGATCTTTGACAAATGGAAGTGCGGAGGGGTATGCATCTTCTTTTTTCTTTTTTTTATGTCTTTGAAAAGCCAGAGGAGAGTTAATCTGAGCGAGTCACTCGCGTCTGAACTCTCTGGCTTTCATTTCGCTGTGAAGAAGAAGTGGGAATAAAAGTCATTGTATTTCTGTTTAGAAAGCTTCATGTCGCGCAGAATCACCTCGACAACACAGGTCAACTCGTTTCCTTTAATCCAAAGCCAATAAAATAACAATATTATTATTATTATTCGCTGAGGAAACCGGAAAAGCCACATGGAAACCATCACTGGATACAATCCGCCGCCCGAGCCCCGAGCAAGCACCGGGCGACTGTGGGAGGGAAAATCTCCCGTTCAACAGGAAGGAAAGCAGACTCGGAGATAGACAGATCCCAGAGGAGGAGAGGACAGGAAAGAGGAGAGAACGAGAGCTGTGATGGCTTAGATGAGGGAGGAACTTAGCTGGAAAGACCGAGATTCAAGATTCAAGATTCTTTATCGTCATTTTTCATATTTTATAACAACGAAATTACAGGTGCTTCATCGCAGGTGCTGGTCCTTATATAAAGTGCAAGATACAAATCTAAAATCCAAAATCTATAAATATGTAAGGAGAAAAATTAAGTAAGTAAGTAAATTAAGTAAATTTTATTACTATAGCACCTTTCACAGACAACGGAATGTCACAAGGTGCTTCACAAAAAATAAAACATCAATCAAAACACAAATAAAACACTACAATAAAAGTAGAAATATGATTGAAAAACAAGAAGATACAGATAAAAGCTTCTAGAATAAAAGTACCATATTTTCTGGACTATAAGCTGCACCTGCATACAAGCCGCATCCGCTCTATTTAAAAAAAAAAAAAAGATATGCAAGCCGCAGATATTTATGTTGTTAGATTAGATATTTACTACATGTACAGAAGGATTTTGAACTGTAAATGATGTACATGTTTGTACCTAAATAGATCCTTTCCTAACAGTGTCTTTTAACACGGCAGCAACTTTGCTTCTATCTACGTCTATCTGCTAAAGAAGAAGTAGCTTTTTCTTCTTTGCATTTATTTTGTCTTAGTTTTGATTCTAATTCCGGTTAGAGCGCCCCTAGTGGTGGAATAAAAATCCACAGAATAGAAACCTTTGTATAAGCTGCATGGTTGAAAACCTATGAAAAAAGTAGGGGCTTATAGTCCAGAAAATACGGTAGATAAAATCAACATTGTGGTCATAAAACAACCCTCTCACTACGGATGTTTAAAAACTTGGAGAAACAGGTCGGTTTTAAGTTTGTTCTTCTTAAAAGCATCGATGAAATCCAGAGAACGTAGAGAAACAAAAAATATATAGACGTTGGGCCCGACCCGTAGTCCCGTCGACCAATATACCGATATAGACGAGATCAAGAGCATTGCACTTGTGTAAAACAATCATTTTTCATTTTAAGAGCCTGTTTTGTGTGGATGTAGCATACTTTTATAGTGTAAGGTGCCATTTTCTGATTTAGTTCTGTGTAAAAGAACGTAAAAAATAAAATGTATCATTTTCTTTCTCCACCTTTCATCTCCTCCTCCTCCCGCGCTGAAGCGATTACCCTCATCATCCGTGTTACCGTTGCTGTTAACACGCTCGCTGCATCCCCGCTGCTTCCATTAGTAATCCTCTCTAAACAATCCCCTCGTAGCCCTGATTCGCTATTAGCTTATCAATAAGCCCTAATAATCGCTATCAGCTCTAGAGGAGCGCGAGCAGGAGGACGTGCGGCTGTTAGCCCAGACCAAGAGCTAATAATAATAATAATAACGCGGCCTGGCTGGGCCGTACGCCCGGGGGGGGCTGGGGGGGGCCGAACCGCACGTTGAACTGCAGCCAGCTTAAATTAAAACAATCTGACACGAGCTTATTGATCACGCACATTGATCAGAGCGGGGAGGGGCCGCTCGCTTCCACCCAGCCAGGCATTTCAACACACCATGACATTAACTTTCTTTTTTTTCCCCGTCTTCCCGTATCTGTTTCTGCCTGTCTGTCCCCAAGAGAGAGTCAATCAGCGAAGGGCGTCAGTAGTTTCGCCACAAAAGCCCTCAAGTGGATTACATCACCGGCTCTGTTAACAATGCTGTCTGTCACGGGCGCTCGCTCGCTCGCTCGGCGCGTCGCTCGCTTCACACGGTCCTCCGCTAAACTCTCAGTATAAATAGATATTGGAACCAGTTGCAACCAGTCACAGCGAGGCCTCTGGCACCATCCGTTATATCAATATTTCCTTCTCTTTTGGATTCATTACACTTTGATTATTTGCAGCAGTTAGGAACATTTCTCTTTTGCTCTCTCGTTCTCTCCGTCTTTTTTTTCCTCCAGCGTAAAAACTACTTTTTTTTTTTTCTTCTCCCTGGAGGTAAACATTAAACATTGTTCCCGTACGGCACACACATCTGCAGAACGTATCCATGGAAACCGCTGGATACAGATGCAGAAATAAAAAAGAAAGTTTTGATCTGAAAAATAAGGTGTAATGAGTTTTAGACGTAGATTGTTTAGAGTAAACGGAGTGAGTGGAAAGGAGAAGTGGGACTAAGCTGACGGGGAAGGAGAGTAATTAAAGCGGAGTGAGGGATGAGGATAATTGCTGGGAGGGGATTATTAGTCCGACGCCGGCCCTCGTGGAGATCTGGGGCCGCGGCCCCGGATAAGTGAAGTCGTATGTCTCATCTGTTGACGAGTGCAGACGTTTCTCTGCAGTTGTAAACATTCGTCAAAACAGCCGCCCAGCGCCGTAGCCAAAAAAACACAGCCGTAGCCAAAAAAACAAAGCCGTAGCCAGTCCTGGATTTAGCTCTGTTGGTTCTGGTTTCTGTTTCCCTAGTCCTGGTTTCTACTAGTCCTGGTTTCAGTTTTTCTAGTCCTGGTTTTAGTTCTACTAGTCCTGGTTTACCAGGTACCTGGTTTCCCAGGACTAGCCAGGATGACGACAGGTTTCATCTCTGATGTGACAATTAGTCAAATATCTTCCTTACCCTGCGTTCACACTGAAAGCGTCAAAAATCTCCTGACGCCAGCATCTCGCCGCTTGGTGCGTTCACACTGAAAGCTGCGTCACTGTCGACGGCTGCAGTGGGCGGGGCTAAAGCTGCAGTGGGCGGGGCTAAAGCTGCAGTGGGCGGGGCTAAAGCTGCTGCAGAACTGGAGGGGACAGTGGGAACAGCCTACACATCTTCAGTTTCCTATTTCACCATAGATCACTCTTTGGGACGCCTTCTTTATATTTTAGCGTTATTTCCACGTAAATAAGAGTGAGTTTGATGCTCCTTAACAAGTTTGGTCCGCAGATCAACATCAACCATCGCGCCCTTGCTCCCGGTGGCTGATTTATGGTTCCGCGTCACACCAACGCAGACCCTACGGCGTAGGGTACGCGGCGACGCACGCCATACGGTGCGCGTCGCCGCATACCCTACGCCGTCGATTTAACGCAGAACCATAATTCAGGTGAAGCTGCAGTCTGTCTGCGGTGAACACTGACACACCGGGTCGGAGCGGATTTGGTCATGATGTTTAAACTGTGTTTTGTGATTAATAAGCACGGTTTTTAATTATTTTGCATTGGATCAATGTAGCAAATAAAATCATTCGGACCATCCAGCGTCAGATACGTGTTTCACGTGAGCAGTTCAGGTAAAAACGGCAGTCAAATCAGCAAAAATGGCAGTTTGCTGGATGAAATATATTAATTCCTTATAAAATACGTTTGTTAGTGACAGCTCTGCTCCTGTATGCATAAGTGTAGGTTTGTGTGAACATGAAAGTACAATCTGCATTGAGAGTTCTCGCTTCAGGAATCCCGGTGTGTGATTGGACGACACCTCGGCGTCGCTGCTGCTCATTTGCATAAAGTTAAGATTTTTCAACTTCAAATTGACGCGCCACTCAATTGGCGCCTCTCGACGCGCGTTTTTATGGACAATGAATGGCAGCCGGACGCCTATGACGCCCGTGACGCTTTCAGTGTGAATGCAGGGTAAGAAGTTGGTCTTTTATCTCGTCCAGGAACAAGTTGGGGTCAACGGTAGGTTGGAGGTCGATGACGGAGCTCCTGCGTCCTCTCTGATCCAAACACTGACTCGTGGTTGATTGATTGAGTGGACCAGTTGACCTTTGACCTTTGATCTCGGGGATCTGGTTATGTGCTGGACGTTGCTCTCGTCAGGCCTTTAAGTTGTTCGGCTGTTCCTGCGTCGCCGTGACCACCGAGACGATGGATGAATCCTGTTTCACTCCTGTAAATCAACCCCGAGCCGGTGGATCAGGACCGTAACCGCGTCTGATTTCCCAGAGTGCCCGGCGCTGCCGCCCCGGCCCACCCAGAACCCGAACAAACGGGAGGAGAAACCGCCGGGAACTTTTCCACATTCATCTCAGTCTGAAGAATCTCAAGGCCTCTGCTCGTCTTACACCTTCCTCCACCCATCCCTCCGTCTGGCTGTCTGTCCTGGTCCGACCCCCGAGCAGCGTTCTGTGCGGGTTTGTTGCTTTTGGCCTCCGAGCTTCAAGCATCAATCCTGGCTGGACCGGGAAAAGCCTTAAAACGACCGAAATCCCCCCCAAAGCTGGTGGTGCAGGGACGGGCCGGCTTACGTGTTCCTGCAGCATCTGGATGCAGTTGGAGGGAGGGAGGGAGAGAGGGAGAGAGAGAGGGAGGGAGAGAGAGAGGGATGGATGGAGGGAGGGAGGGAGGGAGGGATGGCAGCGTTTCCACCGCATCAGTCTTGTCCTGAATCGATGTGAAGAACATCACAGTAGGGCTGCAGCTATCGAATACTTTGGCGATTGATTATTCTATTAAATATTCTATTGATTAATCGAGTAATAAGATGAGATTGTCCTTTATTTTTCCCTCAATGGGAAAATTCACTTTGTGCAGCAGCAGTACACTTACACACACATGCAGGGAAAGGGTAAAAAAAGTAAAAAATATATAATTACCAAATATAAACAGTATATAAATTGGAATGAAAAATAAAAAGTAGGCTAAAAGTAGGCGGATACAACTTACTTTTGCTTAATTAAAGCCCAATTATAAATACACAATAGAAAACAACTGTTTGTTAAATTTTCCAATAAAAATAAATACAATTATTTCAAACTTAACATTTCCTGAAACATAAAAAAAATTTAAAAAATTCCAAGTATCAAAAATAAAAAATATTATATATTTTATCCCCTTATGCTTTATTAAATCCCAATTATAAATATACAATAGAAAACAAGGCAGATTACTTGATTAAAAAAAAACAATTTGTTTCTTTGAGAATAATTTACATTTATTTACATTTTATGCAAACTAGTAAACTGTTAAATTTTCCAATAAAAATAAATAAAATTATTTCAAACTTAACATTTCCTGAAACAAATAAAAAACTCTAAATATCAAAAATAAAAAATATTCTTATGGACCGGGACTCGGAACAAGAGTCTTACACCATGTGGACCGTGAAGTTTCTTTTTTTTTTCTTTGGTTTATCACAATTTGCTCAGGCATGTGAACATTCACATTTTTTTCTGACACTGGAAATGCATGCTGGGAGGTCGTAGCTATCCATCGAGACCAAGATTATGCATATCGTCTTTATAATTGTGGAGATATTGTTGATTTAATTAGGATAGGCCTGTTCGGGCGAAATTCCCCTCTGAAATCCCTCGGGGTGAGCAGGTTAAACGAGGCTTCCAGGCTTCATTTTTTTGTAGGGCTGAAACTATTCCTTGAATAATTCGAGTAATTCGATTACAAATGATGGAGGAATTTTCTCTGCCTCGAGGAATCGTTTAATTTCACCAGCTCAAAGCAGGATATTACGCCCGGACTACATTTAATGCGGGACAACGCGCTGACGCCGCGCACGTAAAGGAAGAAGAAAGAGGAGGAAATGTTTGGTTTTAGTAACATCATGCTCAGGCATATATATATATACATATATATATATATATATATATATATATATATATATATATATATATATATATATATATATATATATATATATATGTATATATATATATGTGTGTATATATATATATATATATATATATATATATATATATATATATATATATATATGTGTGTATATATATATATATATATATATGTATATATATATGTATATATGTGATCAGGCAGTCTGCAATGACCCAGATGGGAGACGCATGTAGCTCAGTGCTTTTATTTTCAATCTATGCTATATTCTTCTGGTCCGTTCTCCTATATGTTCCCCCTCTAACCCGGTACATACATAGGTTCCTCTAAACATCTGTTCCCGCTACAGTTTTACAGTTTTTCACAATTGTTTAAACACATTTCCTGATAGACTATCAACAAAACAAAAATTACAAAACTCACACACAAAATGCTAAATCCTACACTTCTCTTGCAAAAGCACACTCTCCCCTCAAAACAGTGTTAACTCTTCACTAAACGGTATTTCCTTCTCAAATGCCAAACACATACATCATTTGAGTAGACGTTTCTAAGCACCCACTGAACACTGATGTGCAGAATGGAAGACTCTATAGTATGAATGGAAAACACTATATGAATGTCTCAGTTGAATCCTGCATTTGTATGTTCAGTGTTACACCTTCAGCTGTTGGGTGGAATATATCACCATATTGTATTCTTATGTATAGGCTACTCAAATAGAAAACAACACACAATTCTTTACAAATAATATTTTACAGTATTTGGACTCAAAATTGCAATCCACTGGACATCAGAGAAAGCTGTGGATGAAAACTTGCCAGAATATAGAAACAGAACAAAAGTTTTAGGCTGTATCCTGCCTTTCATCCCTGGCTGGCCACAGGACCTCATCCACGTCGCAGGCGATGTTCTCCCTCGCCCAGCAGCGGGGGAAGAATCTCCTACACCTTGACAGGCCTCAACAGTGACATCGCCACATGCGTCCTCCATGGCCTGCAGCAGTGGGATCCGTGTCTGAGGATTTCTCTTGTATACCTTCCATCTCCAGGCAGAGAAAAACTCCTCAGTTGGGTTGAGGAAGGGAGAGTATGGAGGGAGATATAGGACATCAACTTCTGGATGGACCCTGAACCACTCACGGACCAGAGCAGCTGGCAATTGTTTAAACACATTTATTGGAACATCAGACACAATGTGCACAACCTGAAACTCATGTTTCAGGTGGTTGAACCAATCCTGCTGAACTCCAAGCACATTTACTGCTATAGAATCAAATTCCCATTCCATACCACACATTTCTCACAACACTACACACAATTCCCAATATCCTGCACACTCTTCCTGAATTCCCTCTCTTGCTGTTCACTCAGAACACACAGTCAATCACATTTCTAAACTCCAAAGGCTGTTGTGCAATATGCAATCAGCAATTTGCCATTGAATTCATATTCATTGATGAAGCGGGGTTCAACCTTGTAAAAAGAAGGCGCCAAGCGTGCCATCACAGAGGTCCCTGGCCAACATGGAGGGAACATAACAATGTGTGCTGCCATCAATCACCACAGAGTCCTCCATCACCATGCCACCCTTGGCCCCTACAACACTGCACTTCTTCTAGCATTCCTGGACCAGCTCTACAATATCCTTGTCCAGCCAGACCAGATGGAGGACACAGAGGTGGTCAGGTTCGTTGTTATCTGGGACAATGTCAGTTTCCACCGGGCTACTCTGGTCCGTGAGTGGTTCACGGTCCATCCAGAAGTTGATGTCCTATATCTCACTCCATACTCTCCCTTCCTCAACCCAATTGAGGAGTTTTTCTCTGCCTGGAGATGGAAGGTATACGAGAGAAATCTTCAGACACGGATCCCAATGCTGCAGGCCATGGAGGACACATGTGGCGATGTCACTGCTGAGGCCTGTCAAGGTGTAGGAGATTCTTCCCCCGCTGCTTGGCCAGGGAGAACATCGCCTGCGACGTGGATGAGGTCCTGTGGCCAGCCAGGGATGAAAGGCAGGATGCAGCCTAATACTTTTGTTCTGTTTCTATTTTCTGTCAAGTTTTCATCCACAGCTTGCTGTGATGTCCAGTGGACTGCACATTTTGAGTCCAAATACTGTAAAATATTATTTGTTGTTACAGTAAAGAATTGTGTGTTGTTTTCTATTTGAGTAGCCTATACATAAGAATACTATATGGTGATATATTACATCCAACAGCGGAAGGTGTAACACTGAGGCATTCATATAGTGTTTTCCATTCATACTATAGTGTCTTCCATTCTGCACAGCAGTGTTCAGTGGGTGCTTAGAAATGTCTACTCAAATGATGTATGTGTTTGGCATTTGAGAAGGAAATACCATTTAGTGAAGAGTTAACACTGTTTTGAGGGTAGATTGTGCTTTTGCAAGAGAAGTGTAGGATTTTGCATTTTGTGTGTGAGTTTTGTAATTTTTGTTTACAGTTTTGAGAAAGTGAGGTAGTATATCAGGAAATGTGTTTAAACAATTGTGAAAAACTGTAACATCTAACATCTTATGTACATTTATAATTGCTCTTTAACTAAACAAATGTTTAGTTAAAAAATGTTTTATCCGATTACTAGAGATGGGCGTGTGGACTAAAAAATGTATCGATAAAAATTACGATTAAAAAAATACCAATTCAACTCCACTTTTTTAACTATAAATCTATTAGATCCGTTATTGTTACACAAAAAACTCATCAATTGGAATCTTTCTTTCTTTCTTTCTTTCTTTCTTTCTTTCTTTCTTTCTTTCTTTCTTTCTTTCTTTCTTTCTTTCTTTCTTTCTTTCTTTCTTTCTTTCTTTCTTTCTTTCTTTCTTTCTTTCTTTCTTTCTTTCTTTCTTTCAGGCTAATTTCCTTCCTTCCTTCCTTCCTTCCTTCCTTCCTTCCTTCCTTCCTTCCTTCCTTCCGGCTTTACAGAAAAACATCATCAACGGGAATTTATCATTTTTACCGTGAGATACAAATTCTTACCGTGGGGAATTTTTTTGACGGTTTATCGTGAACGGTAAAATATCACCCATTCCTACCGATTACTCGATTAATCGATAGAATTTTCAGTAGAATACCCGATTACTAAAATATTCGATAGCTGCAGCCCTAATGTTTTGTAATGGAGTTACTGCAGGAATCATTGCAGCAGTTTACGACACGTGCTCCTGAATCAGGAAGTGCAGACGACGGCGGACCAATGGAAAAACGCCGGTGGAAAAACGCCGCTGGACGGGGCGGCGATGACAAACTTTGTGTTCCCTCCCCGCGTCGTCCCCCCGGCTCCCGGCTCACTCGTTCCCCCATCCATCGCCGTTGCCGTAACTCTGTAACTCCGTGTTTATTTTCCTCCCGTCCAACCTCCCCCGCTCTCCCATCCATCCATCCGCCGTCTCCTCTTTCTGTCAATTAGCTCATGTAAACTTTGCCTTCCCTCATTGTTTTTCCAGGGGGGAAAGTGGCTCTGCTTTTGATTAAGCAGCAGGGTTTGTGCTTTAATACCATAACTCCCTCCCTCACCAGTGCCGTGTGGAACGTCTTGCTTAACTGGCAACTTTTAAAGCCCAGGGCGGTTTAGACGCACGTGGAGACGACACGTGGAGGCCGACGGCCGCTCAAAGGTGTGTGGGGGGTTAGCACCTGCCTGCCAGCTGCTCGCCGTCCCCGGGGGAGTCTGAGCCGTCTGACTGACAGGTGAAGGGGCCCCGGGGCCCCGGGGTGGGGGGGGCACGCACAGCTGTCCTCGCCCAGATGTTGAGGAGGGACAGACGTCCTCTCTCCGTTGTTTCTGCCTCTGCTGCTCGTCGCCGCCACGCACCTTTATCTCTTTAGAGTCTGAGCTGGTGTTGTTTCTGTCAGCCTGTTTTAGTTTTAGTTTTAGTTTTAGTTTTAGTCTAGTCCAGGGGTCGGCAACCAAAAATGTTAGAGCCATATTGAACCAAAAACACAAAAAACAAATATGTCTGGAGCCGCAAAAAATGAAAAGTCTTGTATCAGAATTAGAATGAAGAAACACATGCTGCATGTTTCTATATTAGTTATAACTGGGGGATGATTTTTCTTTTCATTATGCACTTCGAGAAAAAAGTTGAAATGTTGAGGAAATAGTAGGGCTGGGTGATATGGACCAAAAGTCATATTTCGATATTTTCTAGCTAAATGGCGATACTCGATATATATCGATATTTTTTCTGTGCCATAATTGGGGTTTCCCCCAAAGCATTATAGCATAGCATCTCTGTTAGCATCTCTGTTAGCATCTCTGTTAGCTTCATTTTTTTCTGAGACAAACCCTTAAAAAAACAGTCAGTTTTAATACAAAGCCTCGTGCCAAATGTCACACAGGTACCTTTATTAACAGAGGTCTGCACAATATCAAAATGTATAATTCTCAAAGCAACTTTACTCCAAGGTGGACAGGTGCTTTGTCTTTCCCGTCCTTTCTCTCCTTTTTTCTTTCTTTTCCTCAAAAAGAGGAAACTCAACTCAACGCAACTCTTTGTCTTGACTTTCTTCCCGATTCCTTTCCTCTTCCTCCGTCTCTTTCCTCCTCTCCTTTCCTCTCCCGTCTCTCCCGTCCTTCCTTCCTTCCTTCCCTCGCCGCCTCTCCCTCTCCGGTTCCCTCCATCTCCACTTTTCCACATAAAGCTGTTTTTCATGAAGCCGTGCAGCAGGAATAGCGTTCCCCCGGGCGCCGCGGGGCCAAACACTACACTTTTCTGAGCCCCGGCCAAACAGATGCTGCTCTTGGAGTCCCACCAGAAACAAGCCTTCGCGCTTCTCTTTTTTTCCTCTCTCTCCGTTTCTGTCTCTTCCACTCTTTTCCTTATCTTGTTTCTCCTTTTCTCTCACTTTCATGCTTTTTTTTGTGTGTCTCCTCTCACCCCTTCCTGTCTTCCTGTCCCTGGATCCTCATCTTTCTCCTGCTCTCTCCTTCTCCCGACACTTTCTCACACTCTCTATTCTTTCGGCCTCTTTTTGTCGTTTTGTTTTCTCTCCTTCCCTCCGTCTTCTACGTCTTGGTTTCCTAATCTCTCGTCTCAGACCTTCTCCATTAAAACCCCTCCGTCAGGTGTCCGTCTCGTCGCTCCGCCCCTCCGGCGGAAACGAGAGAAGCGCTGGAAAAATGTGTTTTCTTTCTCCGCTGACTTATTTTTTCCTCCTTCGTTTTTTTTTTTCGTCCACCCTGAACTCTTTGCTTTTCTCTCCGTCTTGAAACTTTGACGCGTCTCATCCAGACCGTTTTCCCTTTTATCTTCAGAAGAACCTGCCGGCCTTGAACCCCGACCTCCCCCTCCACTCTCCTTGAAAACCTCCTTCCCTCTCTTCTTTTTTTTGTTTTTCATTTTGCTTTTCTGCCAGAGCGCCAAACTTGTCTTTGCAGCTTTTGGCGAGAGCTCAAATCTTCCCCGTCTTACAGCAACATTTCCATCCTCCCTCACGTCACCGTGATAATAATTAAAAAGTAAATGAATGAAACTGCGAGCGTCGTCTCGGAGGATGGAGATGTGGGGGTTGTGATTTTTACGTCTCGGTCTTTCCCCCCCTAGTCCTGACAGAACAGCCGTTCACACAGAGCATGAACCCGTTGAACCCGCTGAACCCGGCGCTGCTTCTTAACCCTCCACTGATGTTATGTAACGTGTTGT
>NC_084587.1:4989175-5021675 GCF_033807715.1 Cololabis saira | reverse complement strand
CTTCTCGTTGTCAGTTTCACTCAGCTGCAGCTGCAGACGCTGGTGAGGAGGATGCTCGGTGAAACACGACTGGTGTGCATGTGAACCCGGCGTCAGACGGACGTTTATAGATGGAGGGATGGAGGGGAGGGCGAGGAGGGAGGGGAGGGAGGGGAAGAGGGGAGGGAGGGGAAGAGGGGAGGGAGGGGAGGACTAGGGGTCGTGTTTGTCGTGGCGAGGGGTCGTGGGATTCGCCCCGGAGCCTCGGAGAAGTTCAGCAATCAGCAGCAAATGACATCAGTCATCGTTAAGCTGCAGCCGCAGAGCTGCAGACGAAAGAGATGAACCCGGCCCAGGGAGAACTCTCATCCTTGTTGACACACATTTATATTTATATATATATATATATATATATATATATATATATATATATATATATATATATATATATATATATATATATACATATAAACATTTTTTTGTAGGCGGTATACTGTCCATACTCATCCATCCAACACCTCATCACCACCTTGTGTCTGATGCCTCCTATCATGTTGATAACATAACTAGTCTTTAAAGGTGACCTATTATGGCATCCCTCTGATTGTATGATTGTTTTTGCTAAATAAATTAGCTGTACAGACACTGCAGAATTTGGTTGCTTTCCTCCTTCTCTCTTATCAGCTACACCTTTTAGGTTGGGCCATGAAAATATTGTCAGACATTAAACCGGTCCACGGTACAGAAAAGGTTGGGGACCACTGACGTAGACGACACCCCTGACATACAGTATAATATATAAACGTGTGTGGAACTGAAGAGCGGTGGCCGTGGAAACGGATGCCTGTAAAACCCAGCAACCAGGAGCTGAACCTGCAGGATTTCACATCAAAACCTCGTCACTTACAACTTGCCACACACTCGTCCGTGGTCAGTCACCTGCTTTTTGGGCTTCACGTGCACAGAATTATCCTACGTAACGAAAACTACGACTAAAACTGCAGCTGACAGCGAAAAATAATCCCCTTTTAAGTTGTTTTTATGCAACGAAAACAAAATAAAAACTAAAACTTACGATGCAAAAGTAAACGAAACGTAGTGGTATTAACTTTGTTTTCATTTTGTGGCCCTGGACAGCTCAGTAAGTTGAGCAGGCGCCATTTGTAGAGGCTGTAGTCTTCGTGCAGCAGCGCAGGTTTGAGTCCCGGCCTGTTGCTCTATACTGCAATGCCCCGGCTCATCTACCCAAATACCCAATTCATGTCTACATACTTTCTCAATAAATGCCACAAAACTTTTGTGCATCGACAAAAGGTTTTTGATGTTTGGCAACTTATTTTACTAGTTACTTAAAAAAGGATTATTGTACTGTATGACATCGCTGATAGAATCAATATCTGTTAATTCCCTAAGAAGCTGTAATTAAACCAAAACTGACCAAACTAACTGCACACGTGCTAATTCATCACATGTTTACAATCAGGAAGGCAACAACCGATGATGGAGATACGCAAAAACAGCCCTGCTAGAATAAGCCTAATATTCCTAAATCTAGTCAAATTTGTCTTATTATGAGCAAAAACATCTCTGCCAACGGAGTCAGAAAGATTTTCTTGTCTAGAAGTCTTAAAACCAGCAAAATAGTATGAAAACAGTCCATCCAGTCAGCACAGCTGCAGCAGGGCAGGACTAATGCTACTCTCCAGGTGTCGCAACAACAAGCCTGCATTAACGCACGTATTCTGAGGACATTAGTCGTCATTAAAGAGTAAAAACAACAGCTGAGGAGCTTCCCGACGTCCTCCGTCTTTTCACGTTCGGGCCAAGGCCGTCGCTTTTGTTTGTGTCGTCTTCCTCCAGGTTTGGTCTCCAATTAAACACTCGTTAATTACGGCTGTTTATACTGCAGCTTCAACCACCTGGCTGCCGCGCGGCACCGCTAACGCTACCTGCTGACGCTACCTGCTGACGCTTTAGGACGCCAGTCAGTTAGATTATTGATCTGTTATTATTAGCCGCCTGATTGGAGATGGAGCTCGTTAGTGTTTAAAAGCTTGTTTTTCAAAGCACGGATCGGTAAATTTGATGGTATCCCTTCTTAAACTGCCTTGTTGAAGTCGGTGCAGAACGACGATGCTGGAACCGATTCTGATTTCTGCTTGCACTTATACCAGGACCAGCATCTGTAATTTTATTGTTATGAAATATGAACAATGACAAAGTATGGAAGCAATTCTGCACTATAATTCAAATTAAAATGGATTAGCAAAAATTATTTCACAATAAAGCTGCATTTTTTTGACTCATACATAAAATTAATAATAACTTTCCAAACTGCATTTTCATTTTCTTCTTCCCCATTGCTCATTCTGTGACTTAATTATAAAGAAAAAAGGACATTGCTTCTTCGTTTTCATGCCCACCCCGCAAAAAGTGTAACAAAATTCAAATTGGGTTGTTAATCCCAAGTGACGCAGGACAGTGACGTCATACGTGAGTTGTGCAGGTCCGGTAAAGTTGAACAGATATTCGTAGATTCCCACTTCTGCGGTCAATAACTCCTAAATAAAGAGACGTAAACGCATGAATGTTGCCTCTGTTCAACCACCACAACATAAACAACAAGCTACAAACCCATCGGCATCAAAACGAGGCTCTTAACTGCACAAAAGACGTTGATCTCAATATACAACTGGCTGTATGACGCTAATTTAGGGACCGTTTACAAATTGCAGTCCCCCTTATAAAAATATCCAATAGAGGGTCTGCATTGACGTCACTTCCCCACCGGACCACGACCACTTACTCGCACCGAGTGGCAAAAATGGCTGCAACTAGTGGAGAAGACGGGATAACAGCTGATTATCAGCTTAAACTAAAGGCAGTTGGACTTGACAGTGACCCGTACAGTTACCCCAAGAACCAGAAAAAAAAATTCTGGCAGAATATGCAATATGATTCTACAGAACTAATTTACTGTAAATAATTTTTTTCTAATCCATTTTAATTTGAATTATGGTACAGAATCGCTTCCATAATTAAGAATCTTGCATCTTGAATCTTGAATCGGAGGCACGGAAGTTGGAGGTTGGAGGTTGATTGATCCGGAGCTGGTTCGGTTTGGCCTGCGTGGCTCTAACGAGGAACAAACGTTTTCTGCATCGATATGATGTGACTGTGGGAAGAGAGGAGCTGGTGTGAGGTTAAGGTTGGAAACGGGTTGGAAACAGATTGTGACTGGTCGACGGTTCACAACCAGGTTGCGCTTTGGTTTCATCTCTGGGAATGTTTCCTTTCCTTCTTTGGCTTAAAGGAGACCTATTATGGCATCTAATCCCTATTTTAAACAGGCCTTGAATGTCTTAAAAACAAGCTTTTGATTGTTTTTGCTAAATAAATTAGAAATTCAGCCTCTGATCCATGTCTTTATCTTCCCATGCTCTAACCTCATTATCTATGCAGGATTCTGAGTGGGCGGGGCTATGATAATGAGGCTCTGTGCTGATTGGCTGCCTGAATGACGATACACCGCTACGAAAAAATGGCGGAAGCTCCGGCCGGTGGAGTTAGTTGTGGGCGTGGTTTCACGCATCGGAGGCCAAACTATGTAAATCACATTTTGGTTCCTTAACTTTGGGGAGCAGAATCTTATTGGCTCGTAGATCCACATCACACTGGACGGCTCATCTGGGCGGCTGTACAGACACTGCAGAATTTGGTTGCTTTCCTCCTTATTTGAGTTGGCTCGCTGAGGGGAGACCACTGTATATATGTTAAAGCAAGAGAAAACCTGTTTTTCATAATAGGTCCCCTTTAAAGATCTGAGGTTAGAAATGGATTTAAAATCCAGAAGTGTCCGCAGCGGGGCGTCTGAGGGGCGGCGGTGTCGGCGGCTGCAGGACTGTAACGGGGTGCTGAGGGGAGGGCTGCAGGACTGTAACGAGTGCTGAGGGGAGGGCTGCAGGACTGTAACGGGTGCTGAGGGGAGGGCTGCAGGACTGTAACGGGTGCTGAGGGGAGGGCTGCAGGACTGTAACAGGGTGCTGAGGGGAGGGCTGCAGGACTGTAACGGGGTGCTGAGGGGAGGGCTGCAGGACTGTAACCGGGTGCTGAGGGGAGGGCTGCAGGACTGTAACGGGGTGCTGAGGGGAGGGCTGCAGGACTGTAACGGGTGCTGAGGGGAGGGCTGCAGGACTGTAACGGGGTGCTGAGGGGAGGGCTGCAGGACTGTAACCAGGTGCTGAGGGGAGGGCTGCAGGACTGTAACGGGGTGCTGAGGGGAGGGCTGCAGGACTGTTACGGGTTGCTGAGGGGAGGGCTGCAGGACTGTAACCGGGTGCTGAGGGGAGGGCTGCAGGACTGTAACGGGTGCTGAGGGGAGGGCTGCAGGACTGTAACGGGGTGCTGAGGGGAGGGCTGCAGGACTGTAACGGGGTGCTGAGGGGAGGGCTGCAGGACTGTAACGGGTGCTGAGGGGAGGGCTGCAGGACTGTAACGGGGCTGCTGAGGGGAGGGCTGCAGGACTGTAACGGGTTGCTGAGGGGAGGGCTGCAGGACTGTAACGGGGTGCTGAGGGGAGGGCTGCAGGACTGTAACCGGGTGCTGAGGGGAGGGCTGCAGGACTGTAACGGGGTGCTGAGGGGAGGGCTGCAGGACTGTAACGGGGTGCTGAGGGGAGGGCTGCAGGACTGTAACCGGGTGCTGAGGGGAGGGCTGCAGGACTGTAACGGGGGCTGAGGGGAGGGCTGCAGGACTGTAACGGGTGCTGAGGGGAGGGCTGCAGGACTGTAACGGGGTGCTGAGGGGAGGGCTGCAGGACTGTAACGGGGTGCTGAGGGGAGGGCTGCAGGACTGTAACGGGGTGCTGAGGGGAGGACTGCAGGACTGTAACCGGGTGCTGAGGGGAGGGCTGCAGGACTGTAACGGGTGCTGAGGAGAGGGCTGCAGGACTGTAACGGGTGCTGAGGGGAGGGCTGCAGGACTGTAACGGGGTGCTGAGGGGAGGGCTGCAGGACTGTAACGGGGTGCTGAGGGGAGGGCTGCAGGACTGTAACCGGGTGCTGAGGGGAGGGCTTTAGGGGCTGCGGTGAGAAGATAAGGGCCTGGATGAGCAGACAGGGGGGGGGGGGGGGTTGTGACTGCTGTTGTAGCCTGGAGCTTGCAGAGCAGTGATAACCAGACACCAGTCACTAAACGATGCACTAGCCTAGCCCATCTCAAGCGAATGATGCAGTGATGATCTTGTAAGCCCGGCGTGAGACTCTGGAGTCGTTATCTTGTTCTGTATTCTCTGGACGGGCTTAGACGACACCTCCGAGACCTCTGGGTGAATAACCCCAGTTAAGTTTCTGCAGGAATGTGAAGCAGCACACGTAGTGGTGTTTCTGTCAGCCAGTTTCAGTTTTAGTCTGAGTCTAGTCTTTGGGTCAAGCTATCATTTTAGTTTTTATAACTCCTTTTAGTCACGTTCATTTTCCTTTTAGTCGTGTCAAGTTTCAGTCAACTAAAAGTCTGAGCATTTTAGTCTAGTTTTAGTCAGAATTGTCCAGGAACTCTCCAGCCCCAGAGCAGATCCCTGCAGATCCCCGTGTTTCTCTATGTAACTTTGTTTTTAATGTACGTGAACCTAGAGCTCTGCGTTAACGGCATCAGCCTCTAACTCTGCAGCTGCATCTTCTGGACGAGGCCGGTTTTAGGGGGGGCAGGGGTGGGCTGTGCCCACCCAAACGTGCGTCCTTCCCACCCAATTAAAGTTATGGGGATTCTTTTATTTTTTTATAATTGTATTTTTTTTATAAATATAAAAAAATATCACAGAATATCTGTACCATTTCTGATTGGGTGGCACTGCGCATCATTTTTAGACACAACAATGAACGCATACCGCAAAAGTTGTGTCTCGGCGGAGGAACCCGGTGTTCAGAACAGCACACACTGAAGGCTGATTTATGGTTCCGCGTTTCACCAACGCAGAATGGTGCGTGTCGCTGCGTACCCTACGCCGTGCCCTACTCGTAGCCTACGGCGTAGCCGCGGCTCCAGAGCCTGCACGGCACCGCAGCGCACCGCCACACGCATCAGCGCTCTCTGCCCTTGCCGGGATGGAGACGCCTCTCTCTATCCCGGTCCATGCCGTGCAGGCTCTGGAGCCGCAAGGCTGCCGCGGGACCTTTTAAATCAACTCAGAGCCTACGCCGTAGGCTACGATTGATTGATTGATTAAAAAAAAAAGCAAACAAAAAAAAAAAGCAAAAAACATCAAATAAATGCAGCCTCAACAGGGCACAAGCCAGTGTCCTATTTGTGCCGGTGTTCTGCCATTTTTTGCTGCTTTGCCAAAAATGCTACCTTATGGTTTTCTACCTTTGCAGAGCTACAATTTTTGTGTTTTGTTTTTTTTTTCTGTATTTTACTCCCTAGCCCACTTCCTTGTCTCTTGCCAGGCTGTTATTGTAAATAACAATGTTCTTAATGACCTGCCTGGTTAAAAAAGGCCAATGACTGAATGAATATCAAATAAAGCGATAGAATTGTTTTTTTTTCTTCTCTTTATCGTATAATGTTCACAATGTGTAATGCGATTCATGTCATGTGTAGTGTATTTTGAAGGATCAAATACTCAACATCCCATATTATCCATTTTACATGGTGCAAGAAATGATTGGCGTGACAATCAAACTTTGAAAATCGACTGTGCGCATGCGCAGAACCACAAAGTAGCATTTCTCGGCAGGTAGCAAGGATTGGCAGAACACCGGTCCCAAATCCGGGTAAATGCAGAGGGAAGTGTCAGGAAGGGCAATTTGGTTAGCATACTGTGGAGAAGATAGATGAACTGATATGATGATAGCATAGTTTTCTATGCATTTCGGGGGTTTGACCCCCCAAAATCTTTTCATCGCCCACCCTACATTTCAGTCTGCCCACATTAGTGGGCCTCGCTAAATCCGGCCCTGCTTCTGGATCTGATTCCCCGCTGCAGCGACTGGGATTGAGGACTAACGTCACCCAGCAGAACTAAACCAGAGAAACTACTGAAAACATGGACATTAAACCAGAGAAACTACTGAAAACATGGACATTAAACCAGAGAAACTACTGAAAACATGGACATTAAACCAGAGAAACTACTGAAAACATGGACATTAAACCAGAGAAACTACTGAAAACATGGACATTAAACCAGAGAAACTACTGAAAAAATGGACATTAAACCAGAGAAACTACTGAAAACATGGACATTAAACCAGAGAAACTACTGAAAACATGGACATTAAACCAGAGAAACTACTGAAAACATGGACATTAAACCAGAGAAACTACTGAAAACATGGACATTAAGGATCTTTGGTAGAACATTTGGTCTCGTTTTGGTCAACGAAAATGAAGACACATTTTAGCAGTTTTTATTTTGTAATCTACATTTTAGTCTGGTTTTTATTCCTCTATGATATTGCATTATATATTTAATTATAGTTATTGTCACATGACCAGCATTTTCGTTGCGTCTCGTCTGGTTTTCCTCAGGTGATAAAGGTTCATTGACGACGATATTTAGTTTATAATTCTCGTTGACGAGACGCAAAGCCGTGGATCAGATCCACGTGTTCTACAACCGAAACCGCCAAAGCTTCCCTTCTTCTCCTCCCGCAAAGAAAAGCGAGAGAGTGACCCCGACGAGTTGGTTCGGGTCCACTTCTGGTCTCATTGAAGTTTCTGTGAGACGCCCCCCCCGGGCGCTCGGCGTCCCCGGCGTCCCCGGCGATGTCCTCGCTGACGCGGGTTTCCCGCGGCGGCGGCAGGAAGTCCAGGGGAGTCGTGTTGTTTTCCCGACAGCTTTGGTTGGCGGCGGCGCGTGTTTACCCGGCGTGTGCACCTCGCTGCTGCTCGTGTGTCTGGGTGCCTGCGTATGTTCCGAGGACTGTCAGTTAGCTGGAATGTGGCACCGCCGCCAATGCTAAGATGGCTGCCAAGCTCTAAGATGGCTGCCAGGATTACACCCCGGCCCGGCGAGCGGCGCGGAGAGGAGCGAGAGACTCGGCGAGAGGAGCTCTCTTTCATTCCTCTGCTTTCTTCACTTCATTCTTGCTCTTGTCTGTCTCACCCCCCTCTCTCTTTCTCTCCCTCCCTCTCTCGCTCGCCGGGCGGATGAGCGGCGCGTCGTAGGCAGCGAGACAGGTCTGTTATTGTTTCTGGTCTGTAATCTGTGGCTTAGCGTGGCTGCGAGGCGAGTGCTGCTGGCAGGGATCCGCCGCTCCGTTATCACCTCCCGCCTGCAGATAAACACCTCCTCCAGATAGCTGGCCGGCTAGCCGCGGCTAGCTCGGGCCTGGACGCCGGCGGCGGCGGCGCCGGCCCGTGCACCGGTGCAGGAGCTGGAGTTCGGCCTCACCTGGCGGCGGTGGCGTTGAGCCGGCCTGAGCTGCTCGTCTGCAGGAATGCATCTCTGCACCTGCAGAGCCGTTCAGGCCTGTCGCTGCGTCACGTCTGACTTCGTGGTCGAAGCCCCACGTCGTCGCAGAGCGCCGTGCACGCAGAGCGCCGTGCACGCAGAGCGCCGTGCACGCAGAGCGCCGTGCACGCAGAGCGCCGTGCACGCAGAGCGCCGTGCACGCAGAGCGCCGTGCGCGCAGAAGTGCCTTCACCCTTTTACTCTTTTGACCAAAGGTGATCAAGGTTTTGCAGTCCGAGCCCCCAAACTTTGCAACTCTTTACTTGCTGAGATCATTGTTATGAATTTTAGACTTGGTTATTGCTGTCTCAGTTCTTATAAATATCTAGGCATTCTGATTGATGACAACTTGTCTTTTAAATCTCATATTGATAACCTTGTTTTTAAGCTGAAACTAAAATCAGGTTTCTTTTTTAGGAACAAATCATGTTTTTCATTTCGGCTCCGGAAACATTTGATCAAAACAACTTTTTTAACCTTGTTGGACTATGGCGATCTGCTTTTTATGAACGCTCCTGAGCAGTATTTAAAGAAATTAGATACCGTGTATCATTGTGCTTTGCGTTTTAGCCCCGGTTGCAGCTTTCAGGTACATCACTGGTTTTTGTACAGACTCTCCCACTGGCTGACTTTTACTTATAAATCCATTTTGGGACGTCTCCCTACATATTTGTGCGTGCACACGTGTAGAAACGTCAGCCATTATGAACCTGCGCTCACAGAACTTTATTCAGACGCAGGTCCCGAGAGCCAGAACTGAACTGGGTAAAAAGGCGTTCCAGTTTTCTGCCCTGTCAACCTGGAATGATGAGAGAAGGACTTGAACTGGTTGATCTAGTATCCTTGGGTAAATTTAAATCAATTTTAAAAGACAGAGAAATTAGCTCTCTCGGTTCTTGTGACTGCCCCGTTGTGTAAATTTTACCATTGTTTTACTATTGTTTCCCCGGAATGTGTGACTGACTGTCTGTGTTTGTATGTATGTATGTATGTATTGTTGGATTGTTTTTATGCTGCCATTTTGGCCAGGTCACTCTTGGAAAAGAGGTTTTAATCTCAATGAGTTTTTTACCTGGTTAAATAAAGGAGATATATATATATTATCCACTATGCACTGTACTTTTATCTTGTATTTTATTATTCTTGGGAAGCACTTTGTAACTTTGTTGAGGAAGGTGCTGTATAAATAAAGTTTATTATTATTATTTCCGTGCTCGGGTCCCTGCAGCAGTTCTGCAGGTCGTCGCCTGATCTGTGATGAGATCTGATCTGATCTGCTGGTCCGTTTGTGCTGATTAATGACGATGATTGGGGCTTTATTGATCCCCGGAGGGACGTCCGAGGTCTCGGGAGAACGCAGGCGTCTCAGAGCGAGATAATAAAAGTGTGTAAATGAAACTGAATCAAATACCAACGTAGTGGTCTGAAGTAATTCCCCACCAGCAAGGAGGAATTAACTGGGATTAGAGAATTAGAGAGCAGCGGCGCGACGAGGAGCTACCGTACACCTGGACGGTGTGGGGGGAGAGAGACAGAGAGAATGAGAGAAACAGAGAGAGAGTGAATGAGAGAGAGAGAGAGAGATGAAAATAAAACGTGTGAATCACAAAACGTAAAGCGTCTTCTCTCCTGTCACACCTCAAATATCACATTCCTGGCATCACCGGCTCATAGTTGTGATTTTAATGAGATAATTTATGTCTTTAAAAAAACATTTTCAATTCCCCCTAAGTTCTTGAGCTACTCTACTGTTGTTTTTAATATTTTCACTCTGTGATGTTTCAAGTATTATATTGTTTCAGGTGAACATGTTTGTAGCTAGTCCCCCTTCTTTTTTTTTTTTTTACTTTTAATTATTTATTTATTTATTTATTATTTATTTTTTTTATTATCTATTTATCAATTTTCTTCTTTTTTTTTTTCTTTCCCTTCCCTTTTATATTATTTTTCCCCCTTTCCCCTCTCTTTATTACGACGGAGTATTAGGGCCAAACTTAGACAAAAAAAAGGAAATTACGAGAATAAAGTCATAATGTTGCGAGAATAAAGTCGTAATTTATGAGAATAAAGTCGTAACATTACGAGAATAAAGTAATGTGAGAATAAAGTCGTAATATTATGAGAATAAAGTCGTAATATTATGAGAATAAAGTCGTAATATTACGAGAATAAAGTCGTCATATTACGAGAATAAAGTCGTCATATTACGAGAATAAAGTGTTAATTTATGAGAACTCTAACAGGAAGAGTGTGTTAAAATGTTGAATATTGAGCATCTTGTGAAGTTATATTTATATATTTATAATATATTTAATATTACGACTTTATTCTCATATTATGACTTTATTTTCGTAATTTTCTTCTTTTTTTTTTTCTTAGTTTGGGCCTAATACTCCGTCGTACTTTATGAATGAGTAGTCTTATTATTATTTTGCTTTTTTTATATCAAAAACAGGGACATGATGTAAGCATGCAATATTGTGTAACATGTATCATCTTTTTTTCCAAATAAAAATTGGAATGAAAAAAAAAAAAACATTTTCATTTTTCATCAGTTTGTTTTAGTTTTTTCAAATTCTAACCATTTCTAACCATTTTGCTCGTTTCTGTCTCCTCTGTGCAGAATCTGGACAATCAGACAGCTCCAGCCAGCAGGGAGACACAGACATCAAACCCCCCCCCAACGGTAGGTGTTTATCAGGTTAACGTATTCCAATTATGGATTCAATTAGAGACGCCGAGCTCTCGCAGATGTTGATGCACAAACTCAGTTGCAGATGGAGGTTAAAACACGCCCTCATGAATATCTGGTGTTATTTACCCCCCCCCCCCCCCCCTGCAGGGCACCTGAGCTTCCAGGATTGCTTCGTCACCTCAGGGGTGTGGAACGTGGCGGAGCTGGTCCGAGTTTCACAGAGTAAGTCACAGGAAAAAGGGCCTTTTGTAAAATCTAGTCCAGGGGTGTCAAACTCATTTTGCTTGGCGGGCCGGATTTGACCAATTTTTTTCTCGCGGGCCGCACGCTCAAAATAACAAAAACGGTGCAGAGAATTTTTTCTCTAATTCTTTTTTTTTTTTTTTTACTATTGTTATCTAATCCATATCAGTTTAGTTCATTTTAAAGGAAATATGCACTTTGTTTACACTTCAATTATGTAAAATATATTTCTTCAGGATCTTTTCTTGAAATTTCTCGTTTTTTTTTTCAAATTATGTAAGATACTTTTAATATCATTTTACAAAGATAAACAGAAACAAGTATGTTTTTTTTATATTTCGCTTTTTTATAGGAAATTTAATTAAAAGCAAAATCTTTCTTATTACATCCGAGAGTGTTTCTTTGTGATTTAGAGATTTTTCCAGTACAATTAAGTGTATTTATTTTTAAAAATTGGCGCGGATATTTACGCCAGTGTGCCGAAAAAGTCAGCACTTCTTTTTTAACTGTTTTACTTTGTCACTATCCTCGTATTCAAAACTGAAATTCTACAAATAAATATCTTCTATCATCTTTTTTAGCAGTGAGATTTTTCCTGTGAAAATATATAATAGTAGTCAGTTAATAAAAATAAACGACCGTCTACAAAGAAATAAAATCGGCAAATGCATTCTAGAAAACAAAAAAAAATTCGAAAACTGCTCTATTTGTGGAATAACGATGGATTTGTAGAAGAAATATATTATCGGATATGCTGCGATTCATGGCAATTATTTATGCCTTCCTTTTTAGTAGAATAACATTTCGTTTTTTTGCGTTGGAAACCTCTCGCGGGCCGCATGAAAACCTCTCTCGGGCCGCACATTTGACACCCCTGGTCTAAGCAGAGTTGGTAGAGTTTGATCTGAGTTTTGAACCCCGTCCTTGTGTTTTCCCTCCCTCCCCGTCACCGCCGGCCCGCTCAGCTCCCGTTGCCACGGCGTCGGGGCCCAACTTCTCGCTGGCCGACCTGGACAGCAGCCCCAGCTACTACAACATTAACCAGGTGGCCCTGGGCCGGCGCTCGCTCACCTCTCCTCCCTCCACCAGGTAAACCCCCCGACGGTTTGGAGAGACCGCCGTCACCGCCAGTAATCCTTCAGACACGTTTCCATGAAAATATTACTTAGATATATAGATAAGATAAGATAAGATTATCTTTTATTTCTCCCTCAATGGAGAAATTCACTTTGTGCGACAGCAGTATACTTAACACACACACATGCAGGGAAGGGGTAAAAAAGTAAAAAAATATATAATTACGAAATATAAACAGTATATATAGTATATTTTCTTACAAAGAAAGAAAAACAGTGCAAAAAAAGCAGGTAGGATGTGTATGAGGTAGACAGATACTGCACATAGTCCATTACAAAGTCGCCCTATGATTGCTGAGGGTACCAGGGCTTTTCTCCTCAAGTGTTAAAGTGTATTTTGAAGAGATCCAACATGACTAAAGCCTGATTTATGGTTCTCCGTCAAACCAACGCAGAGCACACCCAGTCGCCGTGACGCCGTCATGAACCTTTGGACTTCTCCGTCACTCCATTTCGTTGCGGTGCAGTACTTCCTGCGACCGCTAATTCGCGATCTTTTCCTGAATGGTTTATCCGACTTTTTTCGATCACAGTGAATCAAAGAGATAAGGACAACTATTGTGCAAAAAACCAAAACAAAAAAATCACACATACACGAAGAAAAGAGCGCTGAAAGTTCACGACTGCTTCAAACCGGAAACCGGAAATGCGTTGCTACCAAGTGAACCAATCACAGCCCTCTCCGTCTGCGTGTGGTCTGCGTCGCCTCGACGCGTAGTTACAATTTTTGGGAGGTGCACGTCAGCGACGGCGTCAGCGACGGCGTCAGCGACGGCGTCAGCGACGGCGTCAGCGACGGCGTCAGCGACGGCGTCAGCGACGGCGTGTGGTACTCGTCGACGCAAACCACATGCCGTAGGCACGGTGTCGTTTTGACGCAGAACCAGAACTCAAGCTTAAGAAGCTATGAGCTGCACGTACGAGTGAAAACGTTGCTGTTGCATATTGTTTGACTTGTTTTCCACCGTCTGACGCCGTACTTGGATTAAAAAAAGCACTAAAATTAATGAAGTTTTCCATTTATCGAAAGAAATACACCTTCGTAAGTCGAACACTGTCAACAATACTCATTAATATACGCTTTAATAAGAACAGTATAAGACGGTATAATAAGAATAACAGTTTACGCATGACATCACGTTCTTAGCAGGGCTTTTATTGTGAAAGGTTTAATTTGTAAGTAAGTATTCGCCGAATCATGTTGAGTATTTAAAAAACCTAAATATTGTTGTCCAAGTTAAATTGTAAAGCCGGACAAAATTAATTTTATTAAATTATTGTGAAAGGTGTTCAAGCGTCCAAATGAAATGAAAACAGCTTCAATTAGACGCAGAGTCACAGAGTCACATGACGTAACCTGCTCTGTGATTGGTTGGACAGGTAAAACACCCAACTGGCCGACTCCATGAACTAAATACTAACTTTAAAGATTTCAGACGTGGGGGGTTAAGCGTTTTTTATGCTTCTGCATCGAACTTGATGACGTAGGCTGTAAAGTCTGCTGCGTTTCTGTGCCGTAAGCAACGATAAAAACACTGTTAAGGCCAATAACCTGAGGTCCTTTACCTGCTCCGTCACAAAGAAGCACATTGTTGTTTATTGTGATTCAGGACCATGGACAGCAGTGAGGGGGTCACCGTTTTATTTATGTTTTGTCAATTTAAGCTAATGTATCATAATAATAATAATATTAATGAGAAAATAATCTCTATTAATCTAAAACCTAGCTATCACAGGACTCTCCATTCCTTCACCTTCTTTTCCACTTTCATTCATTCTTATTTTAGTTTTATTCAGGTATATCTGTGCAAAGCACGTAAAAACAAAGTGTCTAATAATCAAAGTGCTTTTTTAAAATTATTATTATAATACTTGGATCCCAGATTGTCTTAAATGTCCTAAACCAAATCAGGCTTTGCCTTCAAAACGAACAGAAAACATCTTCTACTGCCATTTCAGTAAACTATCACGTCGTCGTCATGGCGACGGCGGCGGCACGCAATTCAAAACAGAACAAAAGTTTTGACATGTATAACGAGTTAAAAGTGAGTAAATAAAACATTGGTGTCATTTTTCCTTCAGTACTTGAACTTATGAAGCTGAAATAAAAAGCTCCTTCTGGGATTAATGTGGTAAAACAGAAACAGACGGATGTTTTTAACCAGTTTGCAGCGATGTGTTAGTCTCAAAGTCTGTTTGCTGCTTCCTTCTTTATGATGCATGACGGCTGTCTCTGCTCTTCCCTCCCTGTCCTCCTCCCTGTCCTCCCTGTCCTCCCTGTCCTCCTCCCTGTCCTCTTCCCTCTGTCCTCTGCTGTCACTTTAGGTCTGAGGTGGAGTTGTACGCAAACCTTCCACGGAGGTACAGTAGTTATGAACACATGAGACTCATGCACACACAAGCAAACATCCAGACACCAGAGTGTTGATGTTTAGGCCTCACTCTCTCTCTCTCTTGTCTCACCTTTTCCTCTTCCTGCTTTCACTTTTGTGGTTCTGGTGTTTCTTGGGCTTTGTCTGCTCTTTTCTTAGCTCTAAATTTATTTTTAAAGCTTCTAAGCTGCAGCAAAATGTTGTATTTATATTAAAGTTGGGGTAGTTTTTATTTCACTTTTACATAGGGCTGGGGATCCATTCAAATGTCAAGAATCGATTCCGATTCTTAAGATTCAGAATTGATTATCACGCTTTGATCCGATCCGATTCCGATATTGATTTGGGTTAGTGTTATTAAAACTGTTTTTTTCAGCTGTTGCATGAATTATATGACTGTAGTTCTGCAACATCTTAATACTAGTATTATATTGAGATTCAACAGCAAGTATTGGCAGCTAATGATGCTGTAAGGACCAATTTCAGAAACACCGTGGTGCAGAATTATCAAACAGATCCAGGACAGCATTTATGAGAATTTGGTTTTTAGCATTTTATGCAAATGTAACCCCAATACGGTATATATAACAAAGAAATATAGACAATTTATGCAATTATAACTGAAAACTTTAATGTTTTCATACCTTTTTAAACATATTTAAAGGCAAAAACATGGCACTAGTTACTCTGATGTCCAACAAAACATTCCTTTTTTGGGCATAAACAAAAAAATACTAAAAGTTGTAATGTAATGATGAAAAAAAAAATTGATCTTTATAGATATGAATTGATTTTTAGTAATTAATATGAGAATCGATTTAGACTTTTCAACACAGGCCTACTTTTACACAAATATAGACTGAAATAGGCTTACAGTTCACAGTTTAATTTATTTCAAAGTACCCCTACAAATGCATATTGCACTTCTGTTGTTATATTTAGGGTTTGTAACGGGTAAAATAAATAAAAGATGAAAACTTTCCAGCCAAATCTTTTTTGTAGAAGTGGGGGCGAAATGTCTCTTTTGATGATAAAGGTTGCAGAGCCCTGCCCTAAACGATGATGGTCGTCTCTCCTTCTCTCCTCAGCTCCACCAAGAGGAAGTCCCTGGACGACAGCGAGCTGGAAAGCCCCACGGACGACGTCTTCTACCACGGACGCTCGCCCGCCGCCAGCTCCTCCCAGTCCAGCGCCTGGCCCAACGACATGGACCCAGGTATCCTCACGCCCCCCGCCCTCACCTGCCCCCATCACCTGCCGCCCGCTGGGCAAGCATCGCCCTCCAACCCCCCCCCCCCCCACCTGCCCAAGTCCCAACTAACGCCATCTGTCTTTGTTAATCAACTCACTTTCTTAATCGGCTGCTTTCACTCTGAACCCCCGTCTCCTCAGACCCCCCAACTCACCCTGACACCCTATTCTCCTTACACTGCAAAAACTCAAAATCTTACCAGGAATATTTGTCTTATTTCTAGTCATTGCCAGAAAAATAACTTATTTGACAATTTTCACCTGTTTCAAGTAAAGTTTTCACTGAAATAAGTAGAAAAATCTGCCAGTGGGACAAGATTTATCTTCTCATTACAAGCAAAAGAAATCTTGTTCCACTGGCAGATTTTCCTACTTATTTTAAGTGAAAATCTACTTGAAACAGGTGAAAATTTTTGTTTTTCCCAGTGATGAGTCTTGTTTAAAGTCTAATGAGATTTTTTTTTGACTAAAAATGAGACATTTTAACTAGAATTAAGACAAATATTCTTGTTAAGATTCTGAGTTTTTGCAGTGTAGACCCCCCCCCCTCCCCCCTCCAAATACAGAAACCATCCAGCTTAGGAAAACGCTGACAAAGCGCTTATTTGACATCAGAAATACAGTAAAAGGAAAGATCGTCCAGCGTTTTCACTTAAAACTAGTGCTGTCAGGCGATTAAAAAAATTAATCGAATAAATTACGGGATTTGTAATATATTAATCTAATTAATCGCATTTTAATCTCATATCTGCTAAAGGTCCCCAAATAAAGAATTAGAATTCTAGGACATTACATAATTGCAGGGCATGACTAATCAATTGAATACACTAAGAAGAGAAGATTTGAAGTCCACATTTTTATTGGTGAAGTTTGTTTCCTGAATAAAATTCAAAAGAAAAAGCTCAACCACATCAGCAAACCAATTAGGTCAGGTGTTTTATTCAAAAATGCAATAAAAATACAGTTAAATAAATACAATTCAGAAATAAAATACAGCTGAGTCTCAAATACTTAAGCAGACTCTCTATTCAAAGTTAAAACTAAAGCTGACTCAATACAGCGATTCAATCACTAGTAGCTGTAACGTTTACATTGAAACTTGTCCGGACATGTTTAGCGTTTAAATGATAATTCAGGCTGGAGCATCTCCGCTGATAGGAAAATACTTTTTTACAAAATGTGAAATATCACTGTGTTCTTGTCGATAGTCCCGTCTTCTTTCTTTTTATACATAAACTTGCCGTTCAAAGGTCAAAAGTTCAAAGTCGCGTCCAGGTCTGTCACTGCTTTGTTAGGTTGACTAATGGCCTACGGGTCCCTCAATGGGACAAATTTCAATTACTCACGCATTTTGCCACTCATAATTAATTGCGTTTAATTTTCATAACACGTTAATTAGCAGTGTAATTAATTAAACTAATTAACGCGCTAAACTGACAGCCCTACTTAAAACACAATCACTTTTAGACTTAGAAGGTGTTTTGAATTAGATTTGGTGCCCATTTTTGATCAGAATTCCAATATTAGACTGTAATATTATCGTAATATCCCAGAATAGTGCTATTCCACATAGTTTGATACATATATGTTACAAATGTAACTCCCTGCATTATTGGCTGGTCATGGATCATCAAAGAAGTGACTGTGATAACATTTTTGAGTTTAGGATATTGTAGGTTAGTTTAATTATGCCTTGATCCTTGTTTATTATTTTTTTGTTATTATTTTGTCTTTTCTTTCTTTTCTTATTTTATTTTAATTTTAAATTTTTATATTTTCTATGGCATATATGATATGATATTGTGAGGAAGGGACAGGACTAAATAAGCGTTCTGCTTCCTCCTGTTCCCTCTCCAACACATTATTTTGCTGCTGTTCTTTATTTCTGGATGAGACTGTTAACCCTTGTGCTGTCTTCGGGTCAAGGAAGGAAGGAAGGAAGGAAGGAAGGAAGGAAGGAAGGAAGGAAGGAAGGAAGGAAGGAAGGAAGGAAGGAAGGAAGGAAGGAAGGAAGGAAGGAAGGAAGGAAGGAAGGAAGGAAGGAAGGAAGGAAGGAAGGAAGGAAGGAGGGAGGGAGGGAGGGAGGGAGGGAGGGAGAAAAGAAGGATGGAAGGAAGGAAGAAAAGAATGAAGGAATGAACGAAGGAAGGAAGGAAACAAGTAAAGAAGGAAGGAAGGGAGAAAAGAAGGAAGGAAGTGAGAAAAGAGGAAGGAAGGAAGGGAGGGAGGGAGGAAGGAAGGGAGGGAGGGAGGGAGGGAGAAAAGAAGGATGGAAGGAAGGAAGAAAAGAATGAAGGAATGAACGAAGGAAGGAAGGAAACAAGTAAAGAAGGAAGGAAGGGAGAAAACAAGGAAAGAAGGAAGGAAGTGAGAAAAGAGGAAGGAAGGGAGGGAGGGAGGAAGGAAGGAAGGAAGGGAGAAAAGAATGAAGGAATGAACGAAGGAAGGAAGGAAGGAAACAAGTAAAGAAGGAAGGAAGGGAGAAAACAAGGAATGAAGGAAGGACGTGAGAAAAGAGGAGGGGAAGAAAGAAGGAGAATTAGGTCATTTTGACCCGAAGACAGCACAAGGGGTAAATAGTTTAGTTGTTTTGTTTTTTTTTTTGACATTTTGACACATTTATTTTGATGATTTGTTGTTGTTCGAGACAAAGCCAACAATAAACAATAAAGAAAATAGTATTGAGCCTGAATGCTAAATGCTACTGTTAGTGGTTGGTTGTCTCGGCCTGAAGCGATGGAGACGCAGACACATCTTTTATTTGATCTTCTCAGTAACTCCCCCGGCCCCCCCACGTCACTCTGCCCCCCCTCGTCACTCTGCCCCCCCCACGTCACTCTGCCCCCCCTCGTCACTCTGCCCCCCCCACGTCACTCTGCCCCCCCCACGTCACTCTGCCCCCCCCCACGTCACTCTGCCCCCCCCACGTCACTCTGCCCCCCCCACGTCACTCTGCCCCCCCCCCCACGTCACTCTGCCCCCCCCACGTCACTCTGCCCCCCCCCACGTCACTCTGCCCCCCCCACGTCACTCTGCCCCCCCCCACGTCACTCTGCCCCCCACGTCACTCTGCCCCCCCACGTCACTCTGCCCCCCCCCCACGTCACTCTGCCCCCCCCACGTCACTCCGCCCCCCCCCACGTCACTCCGCAGGTTCACCTTTCCTCACCCTCCCCTCCGAGCCATAATTACAGTCAGCCTGATGTGATCACATGATCAGCCGTAACCACACACCAGTTCTCACTCCTGACTTTCTCCCTTTCCCTTCTCTTCCCTCTCACCCCCTTTCTCTCTTTCTCTCCTTCTCTTTTCACCTGTCTCATTGTTAACAATGACCCTTCTTCACTTTCAGTGCAGCACCATTTGGCGAGTGTGCAGGAGAGGAAGATAAAACATGAAAACGATGGCGTGCAGTTTCCTTACCATGGTTAGAACAACATTGATTACACTTATTTATCTATCAGCCTTTTTCAAGCACAATCATTCCTGCGTGTTTGTGTGTGTGTGTGTGTGTGTGTGTGTGTGTGTGTCTGTGTGTGTGTACATACATGTATATATAGATATATATAAATATACTGTATATTTACGGTATATATACTGTATTTAATGTGTTTCTGTGTGTACAGTTGTATAAGTGCAGCAAGGACGATATGGAGCTAGAACAGTCTCATAATTCAGAAATGCACACGCCGAGCCACAAATGCACAGGACAAGATTCACAAATGCACACACCGATTCACAAATGCACAGACCGATTCACAAATGCACAGAACAATTCACACGTGCGTAGGACAAGATACACAAATGTATTTTTGATGCACACACAAATATAACCTGATTTGCGTTTTTTGTCTGTGAGCTGCGCTGGATTTGCGTGTGACTTTTGAGACTCCCCTGACGTGACTCGAGCCACAAATGCATTTTTTTTAACACAGAAGGATCTGCAACCAATCAGATATCTTCCTTTTGTTTTAGACAATCATATGAGCGCACCCCACATGGGGGGCAATTTACTCTAAACCAATCAGATTAAAGGGGCGGATACACCTGCTGTTTGAACTGCGTTAGCATCATTCGCTTAGAAAAGTGATTCAATATTCAATAACCGCTACGCCCCCTCCGAGGGCGAGCCGGCGCACTACCACTGATGCACACATGTGTTTCGAATCACCGCCGAGAGAATCCCCCGACTTTCCCTTGACTTATTTAAATCACAATCCCCTGTCTCTTCCAACGGTGTGTGTGTGTGTGAGTTGGTGGAGTAAAGATAAATAAACAAGACAGCAACACGGGATGGAGAGGAGATCACTGTTCTGCTTTTCTTGTGATCTCGGTAAAACAAACAGCGCGATCGGAGATGGTTTGTCAGGCCGTTTAACCAGAGCCGTCGGGAGACTGGAGAGCTCTTAGTCCTGCATTTGTGAATTGTTCTGTGCATTTGTGAATTTTGTCCTGTGCATTTGTGGATCGGCGTGTGCATTTGTGAATTATGAGACTGTTCTAGCTCCATAGGACGAGGTTAGCATGCTGATGTCACACTTGTGCAGTAACTTGGATCCTGTGATGTCGTCGCCGCTGGTCACGGTGTCGAACGTTACGCGGTTGAAGTGCAGTAATCCCTCGCTGTAACGCGGTTCACCTTTCACGTCTCGCTGCTTCACAGATTTGCATTGTGCATCGTGTTCTGCATTCTGATTGGCTAAACAGTCTCCCCGCTTCTTCACTTCCTGGGTCAATAACGTTAGTTGCTTAGCAACAAGCTGAGAACGGCCAATGAGCTTCAGCAGCTCAAGAACGGGACCCTCTGATGAATCGTTCATTACAGTTCTCAGATATAATCGATGGTGGAGTGTCGGTTTATAAGAAAAAAGAGCGACAACAACCCATAACTATGTTTTTCTCTGGAAAAAAACACACCTGCACTGCGGGCTTTAGAAGAAAAAGACGCTACAGAGCGAGTCAGGATGCAGCGGCGCAGAAGAGCAGTGAAATACAAGCGAGTCACAATTTGTCCTACTGTACTTATTGTATTTTCTTTTTCATAATCATTTTTCATTTCCTCCCGTTCAAATACAATTAATCGGGTCGCAATTTGAAGCCTTGTATAGAGGGAATGTGCATGACGTCACAGATGCGACTTCACAGCAGGTTACGCCCACCGAGTGTCAGAAAGACTGAGTGGCAGCGTAAACTTTCAGTTTGAGCAATTGGAAAACATCTAAAATGGGAAAGAGCTGTTGTGCGATCGACTTTACTCATAGATTTAGCAAGAAATCGGAGTTATCGTTTTACAGACTGCCGAAAAATAAGCTTAAGAGAGACAAATGGATCGCTGCAATTCACAGAAACAACTGGATTCCAGACACCGAAACATGGATTTGTGGTTCCCATTTTGTATCAGGTAATGTTGGATTTTTGGGTAGCTAACGTTAAACGGTCAAATCATAAAGTTCGGTGTCCTCATCACTTTAATTTCTACAACAAATCCTGCCTTGAAGTCGGACCAAGCGTCAAGACTTTTGTATGTCTTCAAGCTTTGCTTCGTGTATTTCCCCGGCGTAGAAATTAAGTTCATATAAATATCAGGAAACTGGATTGGTGGCCAAATATTAATGTCCATGGACCACTGGTTCTTGGGGTAACTGTACCAAATATTAATGTCCATGGACCACTGGTTCTTGGTAACTGTACCAAATATTAATGTCCATGGACCACTGGTTCTTGGGGTAACTGTACCAAATATTAATGTCCATGGACCACTGGTTCTTGGTAACTGTACCAAATATGAATGTCCATGGACCACTGGTTCTTGGTAACTGTACCAAATATTAATGTCCATGGACCACTGGTTCTTGGGGTAACTGTACGGGTCACTGTCAAAGCCAACTGACTCTAATTTAAGCCCATAATCGGCTGTTATTCCGTCTTCTCCACTAGTTGCAGCCATTTTTGCTGATGTTTTTGCCACTCAGTGCCAGTAAGTGGTCGTGGTCCAGTGGGGAAGTGACATCAATGCAATGCATACCCCTCTATAACAATTGTAAAAAAAAAATAGAAAAAGGTTGCTACTTGGTGGATTTCACTCATCATGGGTTCTTTTTGGAACGTAACCCCTGCGAAAAACCAGGGATTACTGTATTTCTCGGGGCTGAGCGGCGCCGTCTTCTCATATCCGTCGGTCGTCCCAGCGGCTCCGTTGACTGTTGCACCGCAGACTTGAGCACCTGTGGTTCCTCTCTGGCACGTGCCCCACTCATCTCCATGCAGACCCCCCCCCGTGCAGATACATGCCCCCCCCCCAGCCCTCCCAGTCTGCAGTCACACGCTGAGCAAGGCGTGCTCATCGTCCTCCCCACCCCTGCAGGTGTTCAGGTGCCTGATCCGCCTCCCTGTTGCTCGGCCTGCCCTTGGAATCCCGTCTGGAGACCCCGACCCGTGGATCTGGGGCGGGGGGGGCGTCCTAAAGCTCGCCGCCCCTGTTTCCCTTCAGCCTAATTGAAATCGTGTATGGCAGGAAGCACTCTGGGGAGGGAGGGAGGTGTAGGAGCAGAGGAGGTGGGGGGGCGAGACTGTCGCGATGTGAAACGGTGCTAGTTGACGAGAGACGAGGGTTAATTAGAGTGTGAAGTGGAGGAGCCAAGAGTCGGCTCGGGTTTGCTTCAGTCTGCTTTCGCTCGAGCCTCGCCGGCTCCTCGGCTCCCGCTCGGCTCACCGTAGCTGCAAATGTAATCAAGAGGCGGCCCGACCAACACTCCCTCATCTCAATTCAATTCAATTCCAGGCCTGTGTTGAAAAGATCGATTTTCCGATTCTAAATCGATTCTCATATTAGATCCGAAAAATCTATTTGTATGTCTAAAAATTGATTTTTTTTCATCATTACATTACAACTTTTGGTATTTTTTGGTTTATGCCCAAAAAAATGAATGTTTTGTTGGACATTAGAATAACTAGTGTCATGTTTTTGCCTTTAAATATGTTTAAAGGTATGAAAACATTAAAGTTTTCAGTTATAATTGCATAAATTGTCTATTTCATTACTTTATATACTGTCTTGGGGTTACATTTGCATAAAATGCTGAAAACCAAATTCTCAAAAATTAAAAACCGAAATAGACCGAAAATGGAAAAAATTAAAACGGAGTGTGGGAAAAAATTAAACTCTGCCCTGGATCTGTTTGATAATTCTGACCCCACGATGTTTCTGAAAGCAGTTCTTTCAGCATTCTGGGAGCTGATTGGTCCTTACAGCATCATTAGCTGCAATACTTGCTGTTGAATCTCAATATAATACTAGTATTAATATGTTGCAGAACTACAGTCATATAATTCATGCAACAGCTGAAAAAACTGTTTTATTAACACTAACCCAAATCGATATCGGATCAAATCAAATCTTGATAATCGATTCTGAATCTTAAGAATCGGAATCAAATCAATTCTTGACATTTGAATGGATCCCCAGCCCTATTCAATTCAGTTTTATTTATATAGCGTCTATTACAACAGAAGTTGTCTGTAGGATCCCCAAGCAATTATTACATAAACATAAACAATGGCAGGTAAAAACTCCCCTAGTGGGAGGAAAACCTGCTTCTAAATTCAGATAAAACAGAGGTTATCATTCCTGGTCCGGAGCATCTTAGGAAGGGATTAGATGGTGTTGCGATGGCTTCCAGTGCAACTGTGAGAAACCTTGTATTCGACCAGGATTTGACGTTTAAACTGTATATTAATCAGGTTTGTAAAATAGCATTTTTCCATCTCCGTAATATCGCAAAGATTAGGAAAATCCTCTCGCAGAGTGATGCAGAAAAACTACCTTCATAGACGTCTTCCCATCTCTTTCCCGCCTCCCTCACTTCTTTCACCCCCCTCTTCCCATCCAAAGTGTGGCACTCACTCTCGTACACCCTCTAATGAATTTGGCAAGTAGGAGTGTAGAAAGCCGTGCAAATCAAGACCCTTTACCCAATTAACTCGCCGAATCCTGCTGAAGAACCGGAGAGGCAAAAGCTTTTGTAATTATCAGCCTTTTTTTGTTTTCTTGCTTTCCTGTGGGCTTGAAAATGAATTTAAATTGTGGCAGTCGCACGCCGTGCTCCCATCAGACCAAGAACAAGGGGCTGATGGGTAAAGGACGTGCTTCTCTACGAAGGCCCCCCCCCCCCCCCCCCCTCTTATTTAAGGATCCTCCCCAGGTGGGCGGCGAGGCGACTGTAAACAAACACACCCGGTGTCTCACCTGCCTTCCTGCAGAAACTGTAGCGTCTCTGCAGTCCCGTGCAGACTTGATGAATCCTGCACACACATGTCGCACAGCCCGGTCGGATACGCACACACACTCACACACACTCACACACACGCTCTGGTCCCAGATGGTGTTTCCGTGTGTGTGTAGCCTTGGGATCCATGAAGATCCCAGAGACAGCTGCTCCACGGGGGCAGAAAAGGAGGGAGGGGGGGGTAAGAGGAGGCAATCAGAACAACCGTGATTTCATATTAGTTCCAAATGATTGGGAAGTTGCCGCCGGAGCCTGGCGGCGGAGATGGCCTGGGCTCGGCGCGGCGGGCTAACCGCTACGCGCCCTCTGAGGGCGAGCCGGCGCACTACCACCGATGCACACATGTGCTTCGAATCACCGCAGAGAGAATCCCCCAACTTTCCCTGACTTATTTAAATCACAATCCCCTGTCTCTTCCAACGGTGTGTGAGTGTGTGTGTGTGTGTGTGTGTGTGTGTGTGTGTGTGTGTGTGTGTGGTTGTGTGTGGGTGCGTCTGTGTTCTTCAGAGGCGCATCTGGTGGCAGGCCTGTTAGTGCACAGAGACAGAAGGGTCATCATGGGAACGCTTGATTAGTTGCCAGTGAAATACTGAGGCTTGCCAGAAGAGGAAACAGTGCAGTTTTGGCACACACACACACACACACACACACACACACACACACACACACACACACACACACACACTCACAGTTCACATCAGACCGTTGCACCGTCTGCAAAGTACTGAAATATTGTCTTTTATACTTCCTCGCCGATAGCCGTAAAGTTATATAAGTTCCTGCACAAGCAGATGTCAATCTTCACCTTGGCTCCTCCCCCTTTCCTCCTTCAGGGGGAGGGGCTTTTTTTGCCCCCCCCCCCTCCTCTCTGAAAAGTGACTGCTTCGCTGAAAGTAGCTTATATCTTCCCCACTTTTCTTTCCCTTTTTCACTCTCTGTCCTGGCAGCCCTCTTCGCCGGCGCTCTCGGCGCGTTTGCACCAACCCCCCACCCCCCCCAACAACAACCCCCCCTACCCTCCACCCCCCACCCCTTCCACCTTTTTCTCCCACCGGTGTGACAGTGTCAAAGCTATCGCCGCTAACTGCTGGTGTCAGAAGTGGGTTTGGGTTGTTTTCATGCTTGGAATCACTCTGACAGCACAATGCTTCCCCAGACTGGAGTCGGAGGTGGCTATGTGTGTGTGCTTGTGTGTGCGTGTGTGTGTGTGTGTGTGTGTGTGTGTGTGTGTGTGCGTGTGTGTGTTTGGGGGGGGGGGGGGGGGGGGTGGTGATATATATCTGGTAAAGACATAAATGGTTCACACGAAAATTCACTCCCACCTGCTTGAGACTTAACTCTTTCACACGGGGAAGAAGGTTTTACACGCCTCCGCACTCCCAGAGACGTTCACACGTCTCCAGCTGGAGGACCGAGCAGGAATCGCGTTTAATGCCTCGTTTCGCTGCGGAGGGACCCACGGAAATAGACGACAAAAACAACAACCGTCCAAAAAAAAAAGTTCAGAAAGAATGTGACATCACGCGGCTCGATCGCTTTAAAAGAGCAGAACAAAACTTTCTCCTCTGAGCCGGCTGTTGCGTCAGCCGGACGAGCCCCCGGTACGTTGTGTACCGAGGTGTGAACGCACCGCAGATAATAACCATATTTAACGTCTTATGACATCCCGATTTCATACGTGTTGTCAGAGCGATGCAACGCAGGAGAAAGAGGAAGGATCGCAGGTTCTCTCTCTCGCTCCCTCACATATTTTCATGTCTCCCACATTCTTCTCGCCTCTCTCCCTCCGTCTCCTCGCGCTCGTCCGTCTGCTTGTCTTTCGCACCCGGCAGCTGCCGCGTCCATACTGTACGGTTACGACGAGCTACTTCTGAATGGAGCCGTGTCCTCGGCCCTGCCAGACCACGGCGAGCCGGGAAAACCGGAATCTGGAAAACCTGAAAGAGATTTAAAAAAAAACTGAATCTGGTTCCTGAAAGAGAGAAAACCTGAATCTGGAAAACCTGAAAGAGAGAAAAAAACCTGAATCTGGTACCTGAAAGAGGGAAAACCTGAATCTGGTAACTGAAATAGAGAGAAAAAACCTGAATCTGGTACCTGAAAGAGAGAGAGAACCTGAAACACAAACACACCAGACAGAGCAGGTTATTGCAGCTGCAGATGTTCCTTGGCATCAAAACAAAGACGATTTACTGTATTTTCCGGACTATAAGTCGCTCCGGAGTAAAAGTCGCACACAGCCATAAAATGCATAATAAAATAGGAAATTTATTTGATTTTTGGGGGAAATTTATTTGATAAAATCCAACAATAAGAACAGACATGTCATCTTGAAAGGCAATTTAAAATAAAAACAGAATATAGGCAACAGCAGGCTGAATAATTGTACGGTTTGCTTACGTTACATGACACAACTGAGAACCTGCCTGGTATGTTAACATTTACATGGAGCAAAAACAGTGGTGTTTTCATGCGTTGTGGCCGTTCGTTTACACGAAAACGAAGCTCAAAGTCACCAAAAACCATAATTTCTGAAAACTCCAGCCAAAGATTTCAAAAACTTCACGTTTTGCTTGTAAACAGAGTGAAACGGACATTTAGGGTGCTTTCAGACCTGTGGCCCGTTTGTTTTGTTCCGATTCAGGGGCTAAATCGATACAGTTTTTTCCGTTTCTCGCTTGTGGAATTTGTGTTCACAAGGCAACCGTCTGTACCGTTTCAAAGCTGATAACAAATGCCATGCGCGAACCAGCTGTTCTCTGATTGGTCAAATGAACACGGAAGGAGTTTCCTCTTCCGCACCCCGGGATAAACGACACGCCCCTTTCAGCGCAGACTGCAGCCGTCGGCTTTAGGCTGATTTATGGTTCCACGTTACACCAACGCAGAGCCTACGGCGAGGGGTACGCCGTAGGCTCTGCGTCGATTTAACGCGGAACCATAAATCAGACTTTACCCTTTCATTTATGTGCGACCGCTCGGCGCAGAGCAGAGCTCAGCGGCGGACAAGAGACGGCCGTAACGTTAGCGCTGCACAAACCCTGCCCGAATTGAACATTTATAATTTCACCGTGCCGCGCTGGGACGACATCTCGGCACGTCCAATAGGAGAGAAGGTGGTGGAGGCTCTGACTCCGACTCTTCTCCTTGCGCCGCGGAGCACATACACATGAATGGAGTTGTTCTCACTACAAATTAAAAAAATGAACCGTTTCAGGTCTGGAATGGAATCGAGCCGAGACCACCTCTCCTAGGATCTCGGCTCGCTTGTTTTGTGCCGTTTCAGAACGCGATTGCTGTGTTCACATATACCAAACGTTCCGATCTTTAAGGGGGAAACGTTCCCTGTTCCGGAACAACTGCTTGAAACGGGACAGGTGTAGAAGCTTCAGAACGTCACATTATGCGACAGAAACGTCACCAGCGACCTGTGTTTACAATTTGTTTGGCCACTGAAGTTACTCGTGTCCTTTGTTTATGTTTTTTTCAAGGATTCTGATTGGCTAGCACGACTTTATGCCTCTCGTTACACTGCCCCCTGCAGGTCTGGCTGCTCATAGCACCTTAAGAGCGTTTTTATGCGGGTTTGTGTAAATGAAGAGATTTTGAAAACGATCTGATGTAAATGATGGTATTTTTCAAAACGTAGAGGGGGAAATATCAGTTTTTATAAATTCCCGGCTATGTGTAAACGTGGCCTAAGAGTTATTCAGATAACTATAGCATAAATAACATGCTAAGAAGTTTACCAAACCATCTGTGACACTTCAAATTACTAAAATCCAATGAAATCTTCATCCTCGGTGTCACTTTTCAACAACTCTGCTAACTCCGGAGGTAAAAGATGCAGACTCATCATCAGTTGCAGTTTAGTGTGAAAATAACATGTGAAATGAAACACCGGTAATAATGTGTTAATAATTTCACACATAAGTCGCTCCAGAGTATAAGTCGCACCCCCGGCCAAACTATGAAAGAAAAACACAGCAACTTATAGTCCGGAAAATACGCTTTTTAGTTTCTTTTTCCTCCTTTTTTTCCTTTGAAGACATAATCTTTGGTTATATCTTTGATTACATGACCAGGGCCGGGGGGGCCGGGGGGGCCGGGGACCCTGCAGCTTCTCTCATCCATAAAACGATCATTAACCCCCCGACTAAACGCCACCACTGGAACATCTTCATCTGATTAAGTCATGTCCCCTTCAATGAAAATTGATTTTTTTTAATTAATTTTTTCTAAAAAAAAATTTGCAGCGAAACATTTTGTTGATTAAAACCACCTCTCTCTTCTCCCCCCCCTTTTTTTTTTTTTTTTGATCCCATTTTTTGATTTATTTTGTTAACTCTCCGCCAGGACTGTCCTCGCCTGGTTCACTTAAGAAGCCGGGGAAGTTTGATTTCAACGCCCTGACTTCCCAGACGAGGTCCCCCCGCATGACGTTCACACACCACCCGCTGCCCGTGCTGGCAGGAGTGAGACCAGGTGAGAGAGCTGCCATGAACCCGACCACCCCCACCCCCCAACCCCACCCCGACCCCCCACCCATCCACCCATCCACCCATCCCTCCCTCCACCCCCTTAATGACCTGAAACAGAGAGAGAGAAGGAGAGGGAGGGTTAAACCTCACCCAGATATCTCTACACACTTCCTCCAGCTCCGTGCCGTCATCACGGCTTAAACGGCATGAATTCCTCTCTCTCTCTCTCTCTTTCAGCATCTTTCCCATCAATCCATTTACTTTACCACCCTGTGCTTGTTTTTAATGATTCATGTCGTTGCATGGTCCCGACGCTGCAGTAAATGGCTAAATATCGTTGTTTATCACCTGAGGAAAACGAGACTGGACGCAACGAAAATGCTGGTCATGTGACAATAATTAAATGTATAATGTAGGGGTGTAACAATATATCGTGCCACGAAATTTCGCGATACAAAAACGTCACAATACGTGTCGTGGAGGTGACAACCTGTATCGCGATATTGGGTTATTAATATGAATCTATTGTGTTGACTAGAAACGCGCATCCGACCGCGACCGCACCTCGACCCGCGGACCAAAATCTTCCTCCGCTCAGAAGAAACTAGTCCCGTTTTGAGCTCTGAACCTTTACTTATGTAAGGCTGGTGTAGAGTTAAGCCTTACCTTATTAAATTAAACCTTTTTGGGGTGGTGAGTAGGATAAACACGGGGACAACTTCTGCTGAGTTCCAGTGTACTTTAATGTCCCTCAACAGTGTAGGATCAGTTTATCTGTAGGAACTACAGATAAACTGACTAGTGTCATTATAGTCCCTGATTTACATCAGAATATAAAGAATATATTTATAAAATAATGAACCCTGAATTAACAAAATAACCTTCTTAACAAAAATAAATCTCCTCTTACACTTATAAGGTGAGCATGAATCAATCTTTTTTATGATGTAAAATTGTATGTATTTATTTACTTTTATTTATTTATTTAATTTTAGTTGTTACATTTCTGGAAAAGAAAAAAGTCAAATCATACATGAGAGAAACTATTCAGTTTGTGTCTAAATATTTGTACTTGTATGAAACTGAAGATCATAATGCAAACCTGACATTTACTTTTAGTTCAGTTTGTGGAAAATGGTTGGCCTGACTTTATCTTTAAAACTTAAACAGTTATAAAGCATTACAAACTGTAACAATAGGGCAAACACACAGCATTGTTTTGTATTTTGTGTCTTTCAAATAAAGGACATTTTTTCCAGTCATATGTTCCTCATTCAAGGTTGTTAAAAAAATACTGCTATAATATCGTATCGTTATCGTGACCTCAATATCGTGTATCGTATCGTATAGTGAGATTAGTGTACCGTTACACCCCTAGTATAATGCAATATCGTAGAGGAATAAAAACCAGACTGAAATGTAGATTACAAAATAAAAACGGCTTCTATGAAAAACAGCTTTATGTGGAAAAGTGGAGATGGATGGAACCGGAGAGGGAGAGGCGGCGAGGGAAGGAAGGAAGGAGGGACGGGTGAGAGTAGAGGAGGAAAGAGACGGAGGAAAAGGAAAGGAATCGGGAAGAAAGTCAAGAAAAGAGTTGCTCTTTTTGAGAAAAAAAAAAGAAAAAAGGAGAGAAAGGACAGGAAAGACAAATCACCTGTCCACCTCGGACTAAAGTTGCTTTTGTCAACGAAAATTATGACTAAATATCGTCGTCAATGAACCTTTATCACCTGAGGAAAACGAGACGAGACGCAACAAAAATGCTGGTCATGTGACAATAATTAAATATATAATGCAATATCGTAGAGGAATAAAAACCAGACTGCGTGCGTGCGTGCGTGCGTGCGTGCGTGCGTGCGTGCGTGCGTGCGTGCGTGCGTGCGTGCGTGCGTGTGTGTGCTGTAGCGGCGCCAGCGCCAGACGAGGTGCGCTGGAATCCAGCAGCTGATTTATAAAGTGAATGAGACCAGGGACCAGATTCACCAATATGTTCTTAAGAACCATCTTAAGAAATGTCTTAAGATCTTAAATTAAGAAGTTCATAAGAAAGTTCTTAAGTGCAATTCCTCAATATTTTCTTAAGAACCGTCTTAAGAAATGTCTTAAGATCTTAAATTAAGAAGTTCGTAAGAAAGTTCTTAAGTATAATTCCTCAATATTTTGTTAAGAACTGTCATTTCTTACGAATTTCTTATTTTTCCTACTTAAGAACTTCTTAAAATATGGCTGTATCCGAAATGGCATACTAAGTACTACAGGCTACATACTGCATCAGTATGTACTGTATACTGCATACTAAGTACCACATGCTACATACTGCATCAGTATGTACTGTATACTGCATACTAAATGAAGGATTCAGTTCGCCTGTACATCAGAGCCCTCACAATTTTAATAAATGTATTAAAATGAACATATCAGTCTATTTAATTTCATTTTATTTTATTAAGCTACATATGTTTGGCTTTTTATTTAGTGCACCTCTACTTGGTATACAAAATTATATATATTATTCATTTCATTCAGGCTTACCTTTTCACAGAAGAAATTTTAAGACAGGTCAAGGTTTGTCTTAAAGTTAAGAAAAAAGTCAAGAACAAATTTGAGAACTTTTATTTCAAGAATACCAATACCAAGTTTTTTCTTAAGAAGGAACTTAAGAAGAAAGTTGAGAAAATACTTTTTTGGAGAATATGTCTTCTTCTCTTTTTTTTTCTTAAGACTGAACTTAAGAAAAAAATGACACTTAAAGGAGCTGTATGTAAGAGCAATAATAAAACGAATCATAAAATGACCCCGATATGTCAACATCATTTAAAAATCATGTTCATTTCAAATACTTATGTCACTGACAACAGCACTCAAGCCAGGATATTCCAGTTTAAAAAGAGGAGTTGCAGCCCTCAACTGATGTTTATGTTGTCATTTTTTGTTTTGGCCTGAAGCTCCACCCTCCACCTATCTCCCAATCACCAAGTCAGTATTGTTTCTGAAGCTCCACCCTCCACCTATCTCCCAATCACCAAGTCAGAATTGTTTCTGAAGCTCCACCCTCCACCTATCTCCCAATCACCAAGTCAGTATTGTTTCTGAAGCTCCACCCTCCACCTATCTCCCAATCACCAAGTCAGTATTGTTTCTGAAGCTCCACCCTCCACCTATCTCCCAATCACCAAGTCAGTATTGTTTCTGAAGCTCCACCCTCCACCTATCTCCCAATCACCAAGTCAGTATTGTTTCGGCATCCGGGTTGCCAGCTCGGCTCTAATTATGGCAGCCATGGCAGCCTACGTTCCTGCTGCATTCTGCAGCCTACCTGGCAACCTCTGGTCGGGGGGAGGAGGGGGAGGGTACACGCCGCTCAACAATATTTGGAAAGTGACTGCAGTACCAGTTTTGGCCATTTCTTACACACGGCTCCTTTTAAGAAGATTTTTTTTCTTAAGAATGTTTTGTGAATCCGGACCTAGATGTGGTCTGGTTGCCGGGGGCAACGTCGCCCGTTCCCGGGCAGCGACCGTGCTGCCGCTCGCTTTGTTGGGCCTTAATCACCGCGTGGTGGCGTCCCGCCGGCTGCCCCGGTGCATGCTGGGTAGTGTGCCG
>NC_084587.1:4601675-4679175 GCF_033807715.1 Cololabis saira | reverse complement strand
TAATAAAAAAAAAAATTATTGGGTAGTAATAGATGATAAAGTAGCAACAGCTGAAATATTTAACCTATTTCTGAATTTAACTTGAAACAATGTTAATTTTAGTACTCATAACTTTTTCCCCCTCACCCTTCATATATTTAGTATGTAATCCAAGAGGGCAACTGGCTCCAACCACTGATCCATTAAAACCTCAGCTTGCTTATATTTTTTAAAATAATTGGTCATATTACAAAGTGACTGTCTATAATTTAATGTTTTAGTTTTAGTTTTGAGTGAATTTTCCCAAAATAACTTGTAAAACACTAAAAATGTAGTTTATTTCAGTTTATTTTCCATCCATTAGGGGGCGCTGTGGTGCACTGGGATGACTGGAAGGAGTCTACAATTCCCAACGTGTACAATGTTAGCGCTCGGCCACGACATGTTGGTTTTAGCGGGACGTGCTACATGGTGATGACTCCAGCGGACCCGAACGTACCGTGTACCGGATCGTTTCACAGCAGCCCGACAGGTTGTTTTCAAAGGGTTGTAGTTTTGTTCATCTACAACTGCAACGGTAATTGGAACAGGGTTTGCAGCTCATCCAAAAGTTTCCATATGGAGGAATTCAAATTACTAGAGTTTGTCTCTTGTACGTTCACTTAGTCTGTAACTTTGAGTTTTGCTGCTGCCGCTACCTGAAACAGGTCTCTCTTGTAAATGAGACCCTGGATCTCAATGAGATTTTACCTGTGTTAATAAAAATATAAAATACATTGCCCGGAAGAGTGCGGAAGGCAGGCGTAAAAAAAGAGTTTCCTAGATAATTTTAGGGATTGGGTCACCAGATATTTACACTGACATTAAAGCATCAGTTATAACTCAGATTGAATTGTCAATAAAATGACAATTAGACCTCACTCTAGCAAATATCCCCGAAGACTCACCTGTGTCCATTACATGCTTACTTTGTTGTCTGTACTATGTGGGGTACTCAAAATCCTTAATTTTTTTTAAAAAATCAGGAGTGTGCCCTATAATCCGGAGCACCATATGTAATAATTTTGTTGTGTTTACTGACTCAAACCAGTTTCATGTGGTACACTGCTCTCAAAAATCTGTTAAAATGAATTGGTGACATCGGTAAACGATGAAGCCGCTCCGTTGATCGATGGTCGGACCGTTCAGACACATTAAAGTCGGTCCTTGGTTGGATACGGGTTGCAACGTTAGATAACTAGTTATGTAGCGCTGCAAACAACCATCATCCAACATCTAGTCAACGTTACCTTTCTGTAATTAGACGTCAATGTTAGGTTTTTAGCATAAAACCAGTTTTCAAATCTTAATGTCAAATGTTGGAATCCAACGTTGTTCCAACCTCACACTAACTTCAGGTGTCGCTATCGCTGGCAACAATGCACCAATCAGAGAACAGGACATAGCACGACGCTCAACTCCTCCACTTTTTTTTTTTTTTTTGAAATTCTCTTTATTTAGAACAGCAGTATTTTACATTCAATCTTTAACTTAAATGATTTTGTCCCTACTGTCCTCCAGGGATTTTTTTATAAACAGTAATCAAAAACAATAACAGAAGAAAAAAAAAACAAAAAAAAAAACCAGGGAGCGCACCCATGTTTACAATCATTACATCACATAAAAAAATAGTTCACATGAAATCAGATGTGATTGGTTTCACATACTCAGTCCATTTGGACCAGATCTTATAAAAGTTTTCTTTCTCAACCTTGAGGGAGGAAGAGATCTTCTCCATAACATAGATCTCGTAGATGATCCCAATCCAGTCGTCGATAGTGGGGGTTCCACTTTTAACCATTTCCTTGTAACACATTTCTTACTGGCTGCCAACAGTATAGTCAGCAGTTTTTTATCTTTTACATTCCATGTTTCGAACATTATGTCTCCCAAAAATAACGTTTCACAATTCAATGGCATGGTCACATCCTCCTCCACTTGTTATTGGTGGATTGGTGGACGACGAATGATTTAAAATGTGAAAGTATTTGTTATTGTGAACGAGTTCAATAAAGTTCGACTGACCAGACTGTTTTGTTTCACTTATGTTTTATCATGCGCCTTATAATGCGGTGCGCCTAATGGTCCGCAAAATACGGTACTTTTCTTTCTAGATTCTTGCCATGCAAAAGACAGAAGGAGAAACAATGGCCTTAAAATAGGTCAAGTATGAAAGCACATTTAAATCTCTGCCAGCAGATGACGGAGCCGTCCCCGTTCCCTATTATAGGGTAATATTTCTCTTTGTGCTTCAAACTGACAACAGTTGTCAAGAAGCTGAAGCTGAATCATCCATAGAAAATCCCCTTTTGTATTCTAAAGTATAGACGTCAGCCGAGATAGCTGCTGCTGATTCACATGTCCGGGTCGTCCGAGGGCAGCGTCTCTCCTCGCCCTCTCCTCCTACTGGCTGCTAACTTCTCATCCCGCCGGTTCCTCACGGCCTATGGCTGTAAAGCTGATGGTTGTTTTTTTATTCCAAGGTTTTACGATGCACATATGGGCCGTCTGGCCTCACCTTTGTTTATTTCTTTTGCCGTGGGGACTCTGCGAGGAATCTTTATCGCGGGATGATTCAGACTCGGAGATATAAATGATTAAAGACACATCGGGTTAAAGAGAATAAACTGCCTGCAGCTCCTTAATTGGAAGTAGGTTTTGTGCAGTTTGGGGAGCTGATTTAAAGGCTCAGCCAAGTGTGCTGCGCCTGAACTCTCCTCCACCCACGAACAGAGACTCTCTCATCCTCCTCCTCCCTCCCCGGCTCTGATGTCTGCCCGTTTGGCAGCGGGTCTGAGGCCCAGCATGCTCCCCAATGCTCTTTCATCCCTCGCTCGCCTCCCGTGTCGTGGCTCCACCATCCTCCCCTTCCTCTTCCACCTGTTTCTTTATCACTTTTTGGCCGGCCATCTCCACTTCTCCTCCCCTCCCTCCTGTCTTTCTCCACCTCCTCCAATCTGTCGGTCCGTCCCCGCTCCCAGGCCTTCTTGGCTTCTGTTTGTCTCGTGGGGAAGGGTGTAGCCGGCCTCTCCGTAGCCGGCCTCTCCAACGCTCCCTCTGCCCCAGATGAGCTTCACCCTCCACGTCTGTTGGACTGAAACAAGTGGGAGGAACACGGGAGGGCAGTGTGGAAAAGGGACGGCCGTCTGCTCGATCGATTACTTCATTTTGATCATCAATAACCCCTTTATGTCACTTATGCCACGTTTTTAAATGTTTGTTTCATATCATTTCAGAACAAATGCTTTTGCTTTAACCCTTGAGCTGTCTTTGGGTCAAGGAAGGAGGAAGGGAGGAAGGGAGGGAGAGAGGAAAGAAGGAAGGAAGGGAAAAAAGGAGGAAGGAAGGAAGGAAGGAAGGGAGAAAAGAAGGGAGGAATGGACAAAGGAAGGAAGGGAGAAAAGAAGAAAGCAATGGAGAAAAGAAGGGAGGAATGGAAAGAAGGAGGAAAAGAAGGAAGGAAGGGAGGAAAGAAGGAAGGAATGGAGAAAAGAAGGGAGGAATGGAAAAAGGAAGGAAGGGAGAAAAGAAGGAAGCAATGGAGAAAAGAAGGAAGGGAGGGAAAAAAGAAGGAAAGGAGGAAAAGAAGGGAGGAAGGAAGGAAGGGAGGAAGGAAGGGAGGGAAAAAAGAAGGAATGGAGGAAGGAAGGAAGGGAGAAAGGAAGGAAGGGAGGAAAGAAGGAAGCAATGGAGAAAAGAAAGAAGGAAGGAAGGAAGGGAGAAAAGAAGGGAGGAATGGAAAAAGGAAGGGAGAAAAGAGGGAAAGGAGGAAAAGAAGGGAGGAAGGAAGGAAGGGAGGGAGAAACGAAGGAAGGGGGGAAAGAAGGAAGGAATGGAGAAAAGAAGGGAGGGAGGGGAAAAAAGAAGGAAGGGAGAAAAGAAGGAAGGAAGGGAAAAAGGAAGGAAGGAAGGGGGAAAGAAGGAAGGAAGGAAGGAAGGAAGGAAGGAAGGAAGGAGAAAAGCAGGAAGGAAGGAGAAAAGCAGGAAGGGAGAAAAGAAAGAAGGAAAGAGGAAGGGAAGAAGGAAGGAGAGAGCAGGAGTAAAGAAGGAACAGGAGAATTAGGTCATTTTGACCCAAACACAGTACAAGGGTTAAGCTTTGAGATTTGGAAATGAAAAGGATTGTCTGATGAAAAATGATAATATGAGACCAAACGTGAGTGTTTTCATCAGAGGAAAGATGTAACTAGATGCAGACGTGGCCGGAGTGGCGTGAATCAGAGCTCATCACGGGTTCAGAACTGAAACCACGAGGCTTCGTGAATCTGCTTCGGTGCAGATGCTGCTGTCTGGTACTTTTCTGTCCTGGAGAAGGTTCTCTTCCATCATCTACAGCCGTTTTTACACATTAATAACGTGTGAGATCCTCAGTAAGACAGGTCCTCTCCTGGGATGAGATCTGGACCCTCTGTTATTCTGACTGAGAGCATCCATGTGTTTGCTAATGGAGGGGATTATTCGCAAATAATTTTCATTATCGAAAATAAAATAATCATTTGAAGAGTAAAATGTGGCGACAGTAAAAATTAAAGGTGAATTGTTCCGTTCAATGGTTTTAAATCACATCACAGCATAAAAACTGCTTTTGGAGGATCTGCCAGGCCTGTAGGGTTAATCCCGGACATGCCTGGAAATAAATAAATCATTTCAAGGCAATATTATGCATGAAGTGGATAGAAAATAAAATTCTTCTAAGTATCAGCTAGTGATGCACCGAATGTTCGGTAACCGAAATTGTTCGGCCGAAAATAGCAAAAAAAACACCCTCGGTGTTGGGTGGAATAAGTGGGGTAAAAAATGAACAATTACCTGTAATAACAGTGTGTTTAGATGACGCAAAAGAAGTGGATAAAAGAAAATAAAGAAAAAGAAAATCAATCCCTTTCCCATATTAATACTTGTATGGGAAAGGGATTGATTTTCTTTTTCTTTATTTTGTTTTATCCACTTCTTTTTCACTTTTTTTCCAATGCACTTTAATGCATTTTTTGTTTTGTTTTAAGGCCTATGTTACAATTTTTCAGCAGTCAGTTATAGGCCTAATGTAAGCTCAAAGATGGCCAAAAAAATTATTTTGCTAATTTATTTATTTCAAGTTATTGTGCCTTGTTGGTATAATGTCTGCTGGAATATTTAAAAAAAATGCTGGGAAATTAAAAAATGTTCAGTTGTTCAAAATATTTCTACCTTTTTAATTTTGTAAAAGATTTTTTTCTTTGAAAAGCATGCCTAAAGCACATTTATTTGATTTATGCAATGGTGAAAAAATTGGTAAAATAAATAGAAAAACTGCGAAGAACCATTGTTTGGTATGTTATTCGGTATTCGGCCAAGTGCTTTATTATTATTTTCGGTTTCGGTTTCGGCCACAATTTTTCATTTTGGTGCATCACTATTATCAGCTGATATCAGCAACAAATTATTGGCCAATTTCAACCAAGACAATCACTTGGTGCATCTCAGTTTCCTCCAATGTTTTTGATTAGTGCATCTTTATTATAAACTTGTACACTTATTTATGCTTTCAAGCGGATGTCGGTTTTCCGTGAATGCAGCGGACCTCGAGCAGATGGTGAAGTGAGTTCTGTTTTGCAGTGAATCATGTTTAAATTGGGATATCAAGAAGTGGAAGTGGAATAACGACGCCTGAGGAGCTCAATAAAACAGATCTTAGCCCTGAGACGTTTCCTTCTACCTTTCCCCTCGGCCTTCCCTTTCCCCGCCCGGCTTTCCTAGCAGGTTGGCTGCTGTCACCTCTCAGGCGTCTCAGGAATGCCTCCAGATGTTTTCTCAGGCTGCAGCCAAACACCCACCGCCGCTCCAGCACACTTCCTCCCCTGCTCGTAAACAGCATTGTTTTCACCTCAGGTGGAAATCTGAATCCAACGTTTTGCAGTCGAATCGTTGGGACTTCTGTCTGTGGTTTCTATGAGCTAAACTGGCATCAGCCCACCGTGTTATAACCACTCAGCCATTTCTATCTCAGACCCACACACACACCGGGCTGCAGCTCTGCAGGACTGTCCTTCCCTGGAGCTGCTGCAGAAACACCAGACCTGTCAGAGCCATCACGTCTCCTCCTCGCTGCATGCAGACGTGACTAAATGATCCGATAATCCTGCACTGTTTTTCAGCTCGGTATCATAGCAAGTGATGTTGTAACTGCTGATGTTTGCAGACCGATCGTTCTTTTTATCTCCGAGCTGTAAGACTGAATAAGTGCCTCGGTGGCGTGTAGCGGCTAATGCGACGCGGGAATAACTTCTCGGTTCCTGGTCTGTAAATGCAGCCACGCTCCCGTCTGGGGCAGTGTGTTGCTTCTTCTTCCCCGTCACATGACCCGTTTTTGACCAATCAACAAACCAGGAGTGACGTTAGACGTAACAGATCGTAATCTGACTGATTTAAATCAACATTTTATCATGTAAAGCACTCTGTGTTACTTGTGTATTTATAAATAAAGTTTGATTTGATTAACCCTTGTACTGTCTTTGGGTCTAATTCTCCTATCCTTCTTCCCTTCCTCCTTCCTCCCTTCCTTCTTTTCTCCCTTCCTTCCTTCCTTCCTTCCTTCCTACCTTCCTTCCTTCGTTCTTTCCTCCCTTCCTTCCTTCTTTCCTCCCTTCCTTCCTTTTTCCCTTCCTTCTTTCCTCCTGCTCTCTCCTTCCTTCTTCCCTTCCTTCTTTTCTCCCTTCCTTCTTTTCTCCCTTCCTTCCTTCCTTCCTGCCTGCATGCCTTCCTTCCTTTTTTTTCCCTTCCTTCCTTCTTTCCTCCTGCTCTCTCCTTCCTTCCTTCCTTCCTTCCTTCCTTCCTTCCTTCCTTCCTTCCTTCCTTCCTTCCTTCCTTCCTTCTTTTCTGGGAAGGGAAAAAGGAAAGAAGGAAGGAAGGATCCTTCCTTCTTTCCTTTTTCCCTTCCTTCTTTCCTCCTGGTCTCTCCTTCCTTCTTCCCTTCCTCTTTTCTCCCTTCCTTCCTTCTTTCCTCCCTTCCTTCTTTTCTCCCTTCCTTCCTTCTTTTCTCCCTTCCTTCCTTCTTTTCTCCCTTCCTTCCTTCTTTTCTCCCTCCTTCTCTTCCTCCTCCCTTGACCTGAAGACAACAGGGTTAAACCCACGTATAAAAGTGCTCCCACTTTTTGACATTGATGTTTAGTCGGTTTAATTTTGCTGCTGTTTTTTCAACATTAACTTTCTGTCAGCGTCACTTGTGTCGTTAAAGAATGGTAAAGATTTACAGCTGAGTGTTTTTCCATAACTTTACAGATGTAATTGGGTGCTTAAATAGAAATATCTTCATAGCATCTGGTGCCCTTTGAGTTTTAGCCGCGGGCTGATTGGCAGCTGTCAGAGATCCTCCCTGACTCAGAGGGGATTCAACAGCCACTAATGGGTCTGTTCGCGTCGCCAAACACGTCTGAACCGGTCCAGAGCGGGCGGTGATTGACAGGCGGCCTGCTGTGCTGGTCCCACCCCCCCTCGCTGACGAGGAATATTAATGCGGTTGGTTTGAATGCCAGCGCGGTCGTGTTTGTTCCCAGGAGACGGGAGAGGGGGGGGCTGTTTTCTCTAGACTTCCTATACAGACTGTTTACGTTCTTACTTTGGATGTTCTTCATTTAAAGGGGACCTATTATGAAAAACAGGTTTTTTCTTGCTTTAACATATATAAAGTGGTTTCCCCTCAGCCTGACAACTCAGAGAAGGAGGAAAGCAACCAGATTCTGCAGTGTCTGTACAGCCGCCCGGATGAGCCGTCCAGTGTGATGTGGATCTACGAGCCAATAAGATTCTGCTCCTGTTGTGATGCGTGAAACCACGCCCACAATTAACTCCGCCGGCCGGAGCTTCCTCCATTTTTTCGTAGCGGTGTATCGCGTCATTCAGGCAGCCAATCAGCACAGAGCCTCATTATCATAGCCCCGCCCACTCAGAATCCTGCATAGATAATGAGGTTAGAGAATGGGAAGATAAAGACATGGATCAGAGGCTGAATTTCTAATTTATTTAGCAAAAACAATCAAAAGCTTGTTTTGATTGTTTAAAGGGGACCTATTATGGCATTTAATGTATATTTTAAACAGGCCTTGAATGTCTACTTTTTTTCTACTGTTCTGTGTTTAGATGCGTTGTTTTTTACTGGGTCACCAGTCAGACCGGTGTCACAAGTCGGACGGGGGTCGGCAGTCGGACCGATGTGAGCGACGGTAAAGGCTGATTTATGGTTCCGCGTTACACCAACGCAGAGCCTAGAGCGTAGTGTACGCGGCGGCGTACCCCAAGCCGTAGGCTACGGCGTAAGCTACGCCGTGACCTACGCCGTAGGCTCTGTGTCGATTACACGCAGAACCATAAATCAGCCTTAAGGATAATTGAGCAGCCCCCCTCTCCACTGCAATCTGCCCCTCTTTCTCCCGTCTCACCTGCACCTGTCATGTTTTTCTCTGTTGCCTCTGTTACTCTCCCTTCATCTACTTTCCGTGGCTCCGGAGTCTGGCAGAAAAATTTCTTTATATCATGTTGTCTGTCGCCCGCGATATTTTTTCTTTTTTTTTCGACGACGCCATAGTTGGCTAGCTACAAACTCTATACATCCCATAATGTATAATAATATGCCCGCGCTAACAGCAGCGGTACTCGCATCGTTACTAGGCAACGAAGCAGGTCAACTCACGTTGCAGAACAGCACTGCACAGAGGCGCTCCTAAATGTAAATGCTCATTAAAGCAAGAGAAAACCTGTTTTTCATAATAGATCCCCTTTAACATCTACCTATGTTTGCTGAAGTCTGATTTATGAATGATTCAACTTTAGTTTCATCACCAAAAACTGCCTTTTCCCTCCTCTTACAAAACAATGATCAAAGGGAAGATGCTAAAGCTTCACCAGTCCCACCACTGAGTAGATCGCCTTCTTTTTAGAGGAACTTGGGAGGTTTTCTCGGATCATCGAGTTTCTCTTCTGCAATTTCCTCTGATATTTCACTGATGTGTTCACTGGAAGTGGATTAAAAATCCCAACATGTGTTGACTTGCATGGCGTCAGAATCACGGCAGCATGGATATGCAAATGCTTCTAAGACTTCAGGGGATGTTTCTGTGGTCAAACATGATCAATAATCCCACACAAGCCTCTACAAGCCGAGGAACTAAATCGTTTTCCCTGAAAGAACTGATTTGCAGTTGTAGCGAATGTTTGAGGCTGGCACAAAACCCACACACGAAATAACTAAATGATTTATCTGACGTGTTTTGTAAAAGACTTTGAGCATCACGTAACCTGTCGTGCGTTTCCTCACGTACCGTAGTTTCCTGCTGTGTGAATCCAGGTGAGAATCTTGTTTCTCTGCCAGAATATTTGCATAATAAAACAGCTGGTGGTGCTTTACCCGGAATATAAGGGCTTTTATTCCTTATCTTCTTTTACCCTCCGTTTCAGTTGTGCTGTTAAGTGTGTTCCCATTAACGGGGGTTCCTGAGTACGGCCTTTCTAAGTATGGTGGTTTTTCTGTGTCTTTTCTTGTGCATGTGCTATCAGTATAATTACCACTAGAATGAACACTTGACCAGCTGAACCATCGTCCGCTGGCTTCGTCTTCTGTTGACTATTTTCACAGTAGCTGTAACCGCAGTAGCATCAGCAGCAATAATTCGTCCAAAAGTAGATGTTTCCGTCCATCTTTTTCAAAGTCTTGATGTTCTTAGTTTGAAGAAGTATGCTTATAAAAATGCTACGCTTTTTGTTTATACAATGCTTTGTTTCAAAATACTTTATTAATCCCATGAAGGGAAATTGTTCACTCTCATTTCCTTTTCCGTTATTGCTTCTCCAAAGTAAACAAATAGTCCTTCAGATGAAAACGAAACGAATATTTTAACACCTGGACAACTCTTGCCGTCCCTGAAACGAACATCCTCCTGCCCCGGTTAAGCCCATGTTGTACGACAGTGGTCCTCAACCTTTTTTCAGTGATGTTCCCCCTGTGAAATATCTTTTCAGCCAAGTACCCCCTAACCAGCGCAAAGCCCTTTTGGTTGTTAAAAAAAAGACCTAAAACAGAGCACTGTGCCATCAGTAACTGATTTATGAAACATAAAAATATTGCTGCTACGCTTCAACCACAACTCCATCGTTGGTCCAAGTGATTGACAGGTGAAGCCAGGTGATTGACAGGTTAGGTGGAACTAGGGCTGGGCGATATGGACCAAAAGTCATATCTCGATATTTTCTAGCTGAATGGCGATACTCGATATATATCTCGATATTTTTTCTGTGCCTTAATTCGGGTTTCCCCCAAAGCATTATAGCATAGCATCTCTGTTAGCTTCATTTTTTCTGAGGCAAACCCTTAAAAAAACAGTCAGTTTTAATACAAAGCCTCGTGCCAAATGTCACACAGGTTCCTTTATTAACAGAGGTCTGCACAATATCAAAATGTATAAAACAAATGAAATAAAAATAAACTGCCTGCATATATAGAATAAAAATGCTTCTGGAATAAAATAAAACAAATATCCCTTTCCTGCATAACAATTAAATTAAAATACACTGTACAATTAGTACAATGTAGACAGTAACAGGCAGACTTTTCCACTGAGGTTGACAGTTGTGCAAATAACAAAACATTTGTGCAAATCTCAAATAAAACATTCAAGTCAATTTGTCACAAAATAAGCTATATCAAAATCATTAAAAAAAAAAACATTCTAAAAAAAAAAAAAATTTTTTTTTTTTTTTTTTTTTTTAGAAATCGATATAAACGATATTGTCTCGTGCCATATCGCGTTTGAAAATATATCGATATATATTAAAATCTCGATATATCGCCCAGCCCTAGGTGGAACCATCCTGGGGTGGGGGATACTCTGCGGTTTTAGGATAATAAGTTACTTATTACCTACTCCTGAAGATAAAATTAATTTTATGAATTTAGACTTATATTTTCCTCAATTATTTATGAAATATTTATTTTTAAAGGATTTTTGCATGGATGCTACTTTTTAAATATATGTATATTTAAAAATCTCACGTACCCCCTGTAGTGCCTTCACGTACCCCCAGGGGTACGCGTACCCCCATTTGAGAACCACTGTTGAACGTCTGCTTCAAAGCTACGCTGTAGCTTTGACGGCATCGGCGTAACCGCTCTCCAAATGTGACAATGCGCTGCATCGCTGCATGCCGCAACAAACGTGATCGGTTCATTTCCCACAAGACTCTCTACCAAACTGGTCGTGTGAAAAAGCAGATCTTCGGTTATGTGGAAGGGTTTTTTTTTTTAAAGTATGTAATGTGGATACAAATTATTTTATAAACGGAGGGGGGGAAATATTCGGTTTTAAAAATACCCAGCTACGTGTGGACGGGGTCTTACTTTTTAAGTGTGACTTTAGAATATAAAATACAACAAAATATTGACAGTGGCCAAACAAATTGTAAACACAGGTCGCACAAATGATGCTGGTGACGTTTCTGTGACGTTCTGAGCCTAAATCTCCTTTTTCCTCCGTTTTTCTCTGTTTAGACGCAAACGTGAAAACAGAGTTTTTGAAAATCTCCACTTTGGCCGGCGTTTTCAGAAATGATTGTTTTTGGTGACTTTGTCCTCCGTTTTCGTGTAAACGAACGGCCAAAACGCATGAAAACGCCTCCGTTTTTGCTCCGTGTAAACGGGGCCTTAGCCAAGAGGTCGTCAATGGGCAAAGATGGGAAGATAAAGGGAGGTTGCAGATAAGTAGGATGGGATAACGGTGATGTAAATATCCATGAAGGTTAAGATAGAAGGAACTTTCTTTTTAATTTAAAATTATGTTGAAATATGGTTGCCTGTTGTTTTGAGCATCAGCTGGTACATCGGCGGTATCTTCATTTCTATCCAACACAGTATTAGCACTCAGTTCATTTTGTTTTGTTCATATCATGCCAGTTGTTTCAAACTAAAGTCAGAGATTTTCTGCTTGTAGATCATCTTCATATGAAAAATTACAGACAAAAAGAAAACACAACAGAAAACTGTTTGACGGGTTCAGAGTTCCCTCACATGCTGTGACCGCTCTTGTGTTTATCTGTCTCTTTATCCATCAAACTGAGCAGAAGAGGATGAATTAACCCGTCCAGTCGATGGAGGATTGTTTTGTTGCCTCCAGCTCCGCTGCAGGTCCCTAAAGTAGTTATTGCTGATTCATGGCTGATTCATTGCTGATTCATGGCTGTTCTCTGTACACTTCTGATTATTTTCCCTCCAGCTTCTCCCCTCCCTCTCTTCCTGTCCACAAGCTGCTCTCTCTCTTTCTGCCCCGTCCATCCCTCCCTCCATAACCTTTTTTTTTTGACAGTGTGACTGGACACGTTTCCTGTTGCTCTTCCCAGGAAACTGTTCTCCATGATCACTTGCTGATGTCCACTTGTGCTTAAGTACGACCGCGCTGTCGGCCGCAGGCTCCCTGGAAAGTGACGGGTTGGAGTTCTAGACGTGTCACGGTGGTGGCTGTATTTAACCAGCACCGTGTGCAAACAGCCTCTCCAATAAAAGTAAATGTTTGCGCTTTGGGTTTTATGACCAACTTTCTATTTCTGGAAACCATCCATTTGTCAGGATCACTCGGTCTTACCCCCCCCCCCCCCCCCTCTGTCGTGCAGACAGTCGGCGTGGCGGCAACAGGAAATTATGTTTCCTGTGAATTCTTCTTCAGTGGAAAAATATGAATTGTCAGTTGAAGATTATTAATCCAGTTATTGAAAATCCAACAAACAAACACATTCCAGATGAAGGTTTTGTATGAAATGAAACGTACGTCCTGAGAGATGCGATCACAAGTGGCCGGTAGTTTGCATTTTTGATATCCTGGGAGCCTAAAAAGGTTCATCTGGGAGTTTTTTTGAATTGGTCTCGTTTCCTTTGAAGGATTTCTGTTTCGGTATTTGGTGTTGCGCGTATCGAGGGGTGATTGTAGGGCTGCACGATTCTGGACAAAATGAGAATCACGATTTTTTTGCTTAGAATTGAGATCACGATTCTCTCACGATTTTTTTCCAATATAAAATGTATTGCACTTATTACTTTAACTTTGCAACAGCTGAACAAAAATATAATAACAATAAACATCTCTTGTCTTCTTTACACAAACCTTTGAATAATTTAAACAATAATAACAATTTTGAACAATATTTGTTCCTCCCTGAGTTGAACACCCTTTCAGAAAGGGGACTTGTAACAGATCCTGTAGTTCTGAGGCAACAAATTATTCCTCTGGCTGCTTTTTGCTGTAACAGCTGACATTGAACATAAAAACAATAAACATCTCTCTTGTCTTTAAATAATTTTAACAATAACAATTTTAACAATATTTATGTGCAATATGTGTCAGGTGATGAGAAAGGTAGATGTTTCTCCAAATGTAATCCACAATCATTAACAAAATATAACAAACATGACAACATGATAGTTGACCATGACAGGACTACAACAACCTAGAACATTGGCCTAGTCCTTTTTTTATGGAGCCATCTTTAAATTTTTTTTTTTTTTTTTTTTTTAAATCGTCGTCATTTGGAAATGAGATTGCGTTCAAGCATGAATCGAGATCGCGATTTTTTTTTTAACGATTAATCGTGCAGCCCTAGGTGATTGAGACGCCTTTCAGAAACGTTTGTCATCTGGATCAGTGGTCTTGATCCGGGTTCTCAGGGCTTACTGCCCTGCACGTTTCCAGGTTGCACAGAGTTGAGGACCATGGTTGAGGTCCAGGGTTGAGGTCCAGAGTTGGAGACCCCCTCATCTAGATGTTTTATGTCATCGATAAGCAGAAAAACACATTTACCAATTCTTTAATTTTTGGTTTTCCTTCTTCTTCCTCTTCTATTATCAGTGAAACTGAAACGTCAGAGCTCTTCTGTCCTTCCTCTCCTGTCAGAACCATCGTTGTGTCACCACCTCTAACCAGCGATGGGGGGTGACGAGCGTGTTCGGCCTCTGTCGTATCCGTGCAGAGCTTCACAAAGAGCAGGTTTTAAGTGTGTGCGGTTGCATGCCTCACTGTACATTCATTTAAAGTGAATATTCCCTATTTTTGTCCGTGCTTGTTCAGCTTTTGTGACCTTTTTGTGGACACTGTCACTCAAAATGAATAGTTCAGATCCTATTAATAGTGAAACACAGACAGAGGCAGGAACGGCTCTTCACCCGTGCCCTGTCTTGTTTCTCTCCTCCAGCCGCGGGCTTCTCTACGCTACACACAGTCTGATTGAATTATCCTCGCTCGCTGCTGTTATCTATTAAATTTGCCCATCGTTGCTTCTCTGGCTGCTGAGCGTTCCTCCCTGGGCGAGTCGCTAACAACACGCACGATGAGTCACTCATGCCCAGCGGGGTCGGCCATCTTTGTAGTGTACTCAGGGTCAGCAGCCAGAGCACGACAGAGTTGGTTCCATGTCGGCTTGCTCTCTTCAACGGATGAGCTCAGATCCCCGTACAAGTGTCAATGAAAGAAAAGTGGGATTATAACTAAGAGAAGTTGCAGTGGATCTTTGTGGCGGATGATCTCGGGACCCAAAGGGTCCGAGTGGGGCTCTGCTGGCCCTAGGGCTGTTCGATTTTGCCCAAAAATAAAATCTCGATTTTTTTCTCTCAAAATCCGATTTTCGATTACGATTACGATTATTTTGTGAATTGACAAAAGGCAAAGAAATGATTTCAAATGTTTGTTTTTTTATTGAACATTTGCCCCATTGGGCTTTAAGTGTAAACTTTGCTCTTATTAAACCAAAAATGAATGAATAAAGTGCAAAACTCTGTAAAATAAGTTGAAAAAAAGTTTTAAAAAATATAATAAAATATAAAGTTTTATCTCTGGAAAAAAAAATCAGCAAATCAGCACTTGAAAACATACAGTTAGTTATATTTCCAATTAAATAAAACAAGATATTTTCTAATTAAACTAAACTGGGTCTTTGCATGCTAAATGATAATCAACCCATGAAGGAGGTAGAGGTGTGTAATGTCAGTCATTACATTTGCTATTCACATTTGCAAGTTTTTTGAAAGGAACACGAGCCGGTCTACCGCATCTGGCTTGAGGGATGCCCGGTGGCATGTTAGTATATCACCATGGTTACAACGCCCCCTCCTACACTAAAGAGCCTCTCCCATGGCGCACTTGTCGCAGGTATTGAGAGGTATTTCCATCAATCATTAATATGGTATCAATCATTAATATGTTTGCAGACAAGGTAAAAAAAATAAAAAATAAATAAATAAAAAAAAAGTGAAAAATCGATTTTACGATTTTCACATTTTAACATCGTTCTAATTACATAATCGCGATTACGATTTAAAATCGATTAATCGAACAGCCCTAGCTGGTCCTCGTTTCAGCCGTGGAGTAGTGTTGTTTCTTTCAGCCCGTTTCCATTTTAGTTTGAGTCTAGTCTTTGGGTCGAACTCTCATTTTAGTCTCGTTTTTATTCCTCTACGATATTGCATTATATATACTGTTATCGTCACGCGACCAGCATTTTCGCTGCGTCTCGTCTCGTTTTCCTCAGCTGATAAAGGTTTGTTGATGACTAGGGCTGCAACTAACGACTATATTAATAGTCGACTAGTCACCGACTATTGAAACGATTAGTCGACTAATCAGATAATTAGTCATTTTTTCTTAAATTTAGTATGAGGTTGCTTTAATTATGTGGCAAATAATAATAAACACAAGAAAGATGGCTATGTCAATGAAAAATAGATATTTTATTCAACTTTGCTGCTGTTCATACAAAAAGTTAATAAAATGTCCTATCTAAAACCAAGGACAGGCACAGTGATCAGTCAGTATAGACATAAATCCATAAATAAATAAAGCTCTGTCCATTATTTTTCATTTTTTAAGGACAGGCAATTGTGTTATATAAAAAATCTAAAATAAAATAAAACGTCTTGTATTTTTTCTCCATCACGTGGGTGAAATGGGTTCTGGATGGCAGGATGTTCTCTGGGTTGAACTGGTGTATCATTTGTTGAAACCGTCACCATCAACCATGGAGAGCTGCTCATATCACAGATCAGCTGCAGTATTGATCAGTGAGGGCAGTCGCCTGTTGCAGGAACACGTCTGCCTCTTCTGCAGAAAGGGCTCGATGGTGGCTCTTCATCGGTCTGCATGCATTTAATTTAAAATACTTTTGTCAGACACAGTAAGGCACAACGTTAAAGCTCTCTTTTAAAGCCAAAATACGTTTAATGTCTTACCAAGGCGAGTCTGTTTCGTTCAACTGTCCGAGGTGCTGCCGTGATGCAAGTTATCTTTTTATTCGCTGTATCCAGGCTAAAATGCTCCCAAACTTTTGAAGTTTTGTTACATGCAGCTGATGTACAGGACAGGTTTACCCGCTACAGCTCGGCAGAGACGCTATCGTGCACGCGCGACTCTCGCCAGAGATTGTATTGAAGTGAGACGCCTCACTCCGTTGGAAAAACACGTCTGGCGACAATTGTCGACAATGGAATTCATTGTCGACTATTTTGATTATCGATTTTTGTCAACAACGTCGACGAATCGTTGCAGCCCTATTGATGACGATATTTTCGTTGACGAAAGTATGTTTAAAGTAATAGTAACTTACATTGATGGGGTAACTAACAGAACGAGAAAAGCTTCAAAAACACATGAGAAACATCACGAGGGGTTTGTCCGATTCCTGGTTTTGACCAACCGAGCAACGTCTGACGCGTCCTGAAGACTGGCCTCATTGTTCCACATTCCTCGGCCCGTTTTCCTGAATCGCTTGAAAGACGCGCGAGAAGACGATAAACCAGAGCCGTGACCTTGACCGTGACCTTGACCGTGACCGCGGAGCGGCCGAATCCCCGCCGTCCCAACCTGGAACAAAGACCGTGTCTATGTGGGACACGACCAGAGCTGGACGAGATATGAGAACGTATTATCTCTAATTTAAACAAGATAAACACAATAATTATATTAAAGAAGGAAAACATCAGCGTAGCTGTAGTAAACCGAGTTAACGTTTTATTTTATTGGTTTTCGGTGGGAGAGGAAAATGACAGCTGCCATGTTGGTTTGATGTTTTCTATCAAGAAAATAGCTCAAAGTTGTAGCAGTTATCAGAAACTTCCGGTGTGACGACGATGAGCACGAGCCACCGGACGTTGGAGGAGCAGCAGAGACCTGGAGGACAGTTTTAATAACAAATACATCTGAAAGGTTGAAGGAAAAGGGCTAAGCTGTACATACTCGTATTACGATATGTACTGGTATATTTGAGAAGGAAGCATGTAACTGGAACAATACAGAGCTACTGATATATTCTTACTGTTGTCAATAGTTCATTTCATCAGAGCCATTTGAGTTCACTGCTTTCTTTCTTTCTTTCTTTCTTTCTTTCTTTCTTTCTTTCTTTCTTTCTTTCTTTCTTTCTTTCTTTCTTTCTTTCTTTCTTTCTTTCTTTCTTTCTTTCTTTCTTTCTTTCTTTAAACTATCTTCTTAATCCATCCTTCGGCTCGTCTGCACCACAGAAAAAGATCTGACAAACCCTCTCTGACATCTTGGTGTCCGCTTAGCAAGATGGATGGAACCTTTTGGAGAAAAAGAAAAAGAGAAATTCTTCTTTTATAAACTTGAAATGTTTGAGTGGCGTGAGAAGTGTGTGTTGCATCTTAACCCTTGTACTGTCTTTGGGTCAAAATGACCTAATTCTCCTTCCTTCTTCCCTTCCTTCTTCCCTTCCTCTTTCCTTCCTTCCTTCCTTCCTTCCTTCCTTCCTTCCTTCCTTCCTCTTCTCTCCCTTCCTTCTTTCTTTCCTTGTTTTCTCCCTTTCTTCCTTCTTTCCTTGTTTTCTTCCTTCCTTCCATCCTTCCTTCCTTATTTTGTCCCTTCCTTCCTTCCTTCCTTCCTTCCTTCCTTCCATCCTTCCTTCCTTATTTTGTCCCTTCCTTCCTTCCTTCCTTCCTTCCTTCCTTCCTTGTTTTCTCCCTTTCTTCCTTCTTTCCTTGTTTTCTTCCTTCCTTCCTTCCTTCCTTCCTTCCTTCCTTCCTTCCTTCCTTTCTCCCTTCCTTCCTTCCTTCCTTCCTTCCTTCCTTCCTTCCTTCCTTCTTTCTTTCCTCATGCTCTCTCCTTCCTTCTTCCCTTCCTCTTTTCTTCCTTCCTTCCTTCCTTCCTTCCTTCCTTCCTTCCTTCCTTCCTTCCTTCCTTCCTTCCTTCCTTCCTTCCTTCCTTTCTCCCATCCTCCCTTCCTTCCTTCCTTCCTTCCTTCCTTCCTTCCTTCCTTCCTTCCTTCCTTCCTTCCTTCTTTCCTCCCTTCTTCTCTTCCTCCTTCCTTGACTGAAGACAGCACAAGGGTTAAAGACCAACCGCGTAACTTGGCTAAAAGTTCAGATGTAACTTTGAGCTAAAACCCAACGCAGTGTTTCCGTGTTGCTGAATCAGACTTTTTCACATTTTCACATCTGTGCTTTGGGAAGAAAAAAGAAAAACCAGAGAGGTTAAAACCTCCGACATAAAAAAGCTTGTTCAAAGTTACCTCTCAGTCCACTCTCTGTTTCGGCACCGGGCCTAGAAATTCCTGGATGGGATTTTCCTCCCGTATCGCCGAGCGCTGAAGAAACAGCCCTGCATTCCTGGACAGATGTTTATGCCAGTTTCTCCTGTTAGCGGTGGCTGTTACGAACACACAGGCTGTGCAGCTGCTGCGCAACATCTCTAATTGCAATTTTCTATATATGTGTGTCTGTGGTGGAGCAGCTCAACGAGCCCTGAAATGTAGAAATCACTCTTTTCTGTTGTGGGTGGGACTTGGATGAAGCTGTGGACGACGCCAGAGAACGAGCATTTAAACCAGCTCCCTCCAGCTCAGTTAACATCAGTTATTGCTGTCGGACAGATAAATACTGGCCAGTAGGAATGGGCGATATTTTACAGTTCACGATATACAATCCATCCATCCATTATCTATACCCGATTTATCCTTCCACGATATACCGTCAAAAAAATTCCCCAGGTTAAGAATTTGTCATCTCGCGGTAAAAATGATAAATTCCCGTTGATGACGTTTTTGTGTAAAGCTGATTTATGGTTCTGTGTTAAATCGACGCAGAACCTACGTGAAGGAAGGAAGGAAGGAAGGAAGGAAGGAAGGAAGGAAGGAAGGAAGGAAGGAAGGAAGGAAGGAAGGAAGGAAGGAAGGAAGGAAGGAAGGAAGGAAGGAAGGAAGGAAGGAAGGAAGGAAGGAAGGAAGGAAGGAAGGAAGGAAGGAAGGAAGGAAGGAAGGAAGGAAGGAAGGAAGGAAGGAAGGAAGGAAGGAAAAGAAACAAACAAACATCAATTCCCGTTGATATGTGTTTGTGTAACAAACATGGCGGATCTGAGTCATTACAGTTTTGCAGTACAGGTGTACTGATTTAATTGTTTTTTATCAATTCAATGTAATTGGTGTAGTTTAGTATTTAGTATCTTTTAGAGCAGTGATTTGGCTCCAAAGACTGAATGTGGTGATAGATTTATAGTTACAAAGGTGGAGTTGAATTGGTATTTTTTTTATCGTTATCGGGATAAATGCCAGAAATTATCGGGACAAATTTTTTAGTCCATACCGCCCATCCCTAGCGGAGACACAACAACCCTCAGTCGGACCGAGCCCGGCCTGTGCGCAGCAGCACTTCCTCCCTCTGTGGCTGGAAGCAAACACTCAAACACTTCAGCGTTTCTCACAGAAGCCGCTGGAGAGACACATTTGCAGACATTTCACACAGGGATAATGACTGGAGACGGGGGCGGGGGGGTTAATGTGTCTCGTTAAAGCGTTCGCCTCGTCTTCATCAGTCTGGAAGAAGACGGGTCAGCACCTCCAGCGGGAATAACTATCACCACCCAAGAGGGTTTTATGTGGGGTTTTAATATTCTGCTTTTCTCATGTGCATGAAAGGAGAAGAACAAACCGCCAGAGTCGTTATTTCAGTCTGTCTCCATCATAAATTTGATTTATTTGTTTCTGAAAGTAGCACCACAAGTGTGTGTAACAGGGTTTTTTTTTCCTGCTTCAGGCAAAAAAAACAACCAGTTTCCTGTCAGATACTTTGTCTCCAGCTCTTTAACAGATTAACTGTGCATAAACGACCATTATAACAAATATACCAACATGCTGAATAAAAATCTTTTTATCATTTGTGGAAGTGTGAGCTACAGTGCAATGTTTAGTTGTTAACAAAAATCAATATTAAAAATAGTTGCCAACGATTTCCAACTATTGTCGACAAAAAGAATTTGAACAGAGTGAGGCGTCTTCCTACTTTCCAATCTCTGCTGAGGGTTGTACTTTTTTTTTGTATTTTTAAATGAAGTGTCCATCTTTCATGTCTTTTATTTATAATTAGCATATAATTTTAACAACTTAATGTAAAAAAAGTAAAAGCTAAGAGCTAAATAAGAGCCATTTAAGAATTATGAGATACATATTACAGGACTGTCTCAGAAAATTAGAATATTGTGATAAAGTTCTTTATTTTCTGTAATGCAATTTAAAAAAAAAAAAAAACAAAAAAAAAAAAACAAATGTCATACATTCTGGATTCATTACAAATCAACTGAAATATTGCAAGCCTTTTATTATTTTAATATTGCTGATTATGGCTTACAGTTTAAGATTAAGATTCCGAGAATATTCTAATTTTTTGAGATAGGATATTTGAGTTTTCTTAAGCTGTAAACCATGATCAGCAATATTAAAATAATAAAAGGTTTGCAATATTTCAGTTGATTTGTAATGAATCCAGAATGTATGACATTTTTGTTTTTGTAATTGCATCACAGAAAATCACAATATTCAAATTTTCTGAGAAAATCTTGTATGTTAATAAGATCTTATGTTAATAAGAGCTGTCATTTGTCTATTTACTGTACAGTGAGCGAAAATAATAGTCAAATTCCCTGTCTTGTTTGACCTGACTTGGCCAAATAAACATGATTCTGATTCTGATCCATAATTAGTCGACTAATCGTTCAAATAATCGATGACTGATCAGAATAGTGGTTAGTTGCAGCCCTGACTGCAGATAAAAGCTCTGAGGCTTCATCCTGGAGCCTCTTCAGTCTCTTCAGATTACAGGAAGTAATCTTATCTTGGTGTACACAGTCGTACGGAGGAGCGGGGGCGGGAAAATCAGACGGACGAGAAAATTACACTTTTACACAATTAGTCCAGTCGGCGTGGAAATCCCTGAAAAGCGTCTTTAAGGATGATGGAGGTGTCAAACCTGATTTGCAGCTAGAATGACGTTAGAGGCCGACATTATGCTGCTGACTTCACCTCCTGCTGCCCGAGGAGAGATGTTATCACCCTCTCTGAATGAGGGGGGGGTGACAACGGGTGTGCAGATGGCAGGAAACCAACGTCAGACCAGCAACATGCCGTACTCTAGGAGCAGTACTCGAGTTGTAAAAGAAAATCAGGGGGGATGGTGGATTTTATCATATGGGGACAGATAATTTGTGCTGATTACAAATAATATATATTACAAATAATAGCAGTGACCAAAACACCTGCAGAAATACTGCAGGAATGACATAGCAGCAGTTAAATGCAGCCTTCTGTAAGCTTTAAATATCCACTGGGCTTACATCAAATACATCAAAACACAACAATAAAAACAGTTTTCTGAACTTATCAATATGACTGTCCTTCACAGGATAAGTAACATGGATCACTGCAAAAACTCTAAATCTTAACAAGAATATTTGTCTTATTTCTAGTTAAAATGTCTCATTTTAGTAAAAAAAATCACATTAGACTTAAAACAAGACTCATCTCTGGAAAAAACAACACTTTTCACCTGTTTCAAGTAGATTTTCACTTAAAATAAGTAGAAAAATCTGCCAGTGAAACAAGATTTTTTTGCTTGTAATAAGAAGATAAATCTTGTCCCACTGGCAGATTTTTCTACTTATTTCAAGTGAAAATTTACTTGAAACAGGTGAAAATTGTCAAATAAGTTATTTTTCTGGTGTTATTTTTCTGGTGATGACTCTAAATGTTGAAATAGCAGTAAAACCACATTCATTGATGAAATGACATAAGGGATGGAAAGGAGGGATGGCAGTTTTACAGGGGGGATGATTTTGAGCGTTTTTATTTCAGGAGGGATGCCGTCCCCCCTCATCCCCCCTCATCCCCTCAACTCCAGTACTGTGTAGGAGCATCCCGACGAACTCCCTCTGGCCTCCGTCCAGTACTTAGAAATCTCATCCTTCCCTCGTTTCCGTCCTCAAGATCGTATCTCCGACCTGAAAAACAAAAAGCTGCCGGGAACGAACGCGGTGCCAGAGTTTCTGGTTCTGGTGAAGTCGTAGCGCCGGGAGACCCGGGAGGGAGGCCGGGGTTTTCTGCTGCGACCGGAGTGATCTCTGCGTCTCACCCTGCTCGGACAGCAGGACCGCAGAGGAAACAGGAAAGGCCTGAGCCGCTCGGTGTCGGGACGGATATCCTCCCTGGGAGGCGTTCCCCCCCTCTCTCACTTAACTCTCCCGCTCTTTATCACTTTTTATCTTTTTTTTTTCTTTTCCTCCTTTTCACCGCCGGCTCACTTTGCTTTCGGCGGTGGTTTCAGAAGGGGACAGTTTTCTGTCCCCCCGTCGTAGGTCTTGGTGGTCGGGGCCGAGCGGAGCATGTGTTGGCATGGAGACGAGGAGGACGAGGGCAGCTCGGAGGTGAAGCGCTGTTTGCTTTGGTGTTTTAGTGGCTGATCGGTCCTCGCTGTTCCCGTCGGGGTCTCCGAGTCCCGCCGGGTCTCGATCCGGGTCTCGGTGAGGACTTGTTTGAACCAGACGAGGGAATATCGTTGACCAGGAAAAGCGGTGGAGTCTGAAGCTTTTTTAGGGTGTGCTTGGTTTTTTACGTAGGTCATTGTTGGGTTACCTGAGACACTCGGAGGACAGATTTGTAATTTACTAGTTTAGTTGGACCTTCAGCTGTTTTTCTGTTATTTTCTGCGTTTTCACATGCAGTTCCAACTTTTTGTACAGACGTGGTATGGACCATTTTCACAGTCACATATCTACTCCCGACGCCACTATGGATCTATGCATATTATCTTGTATTTTTTATTTCATTCTTGGGTTTGTGACATGTTTTTTGTGAATACTTAAATATTTTTCTATTTGTATCAATTTACTATTTTTCTATACGGAAGAGTATTAGGGCCATGCAGGAGAAAAAACATTTGAGAGGGGAAGATTTTTTTTTATTGTGCACTTCGAGAAAAAAGTCGAAATGTTGAGAAAAAAGTTGAAATGTCGAGATTAATGTTGAAATACAGTTTCGAGAAAAAAGTCAAAATGTCGAGAAAAAAGTTGAAATGTCGAGATTAATGTTGAAATACAGTTTCGGGAAAAAAGTCGAAATTTCGCCTTTTTTCTCAAAATTTCAACTTTATTCAATTTCAAATTTCTCGAAATTGTACTTCAACATTAATTTCGACATTTCGACTTTTTTCTCGACAATTCGACTTTTCTCGAAGTGCATAATGAAAAAAAAATCTTCCTCCTCTCCAATATTATTTTTATTTTTCTCCTGCCTGGCCGTAATACTCTTCCGTATTTCTATGATGTACTCATATTTTCTATTTTTCTCTATTGTATTTAAATATTTTCATTGTACTTCTTATTCCATGACTGATGTATGGTTTTCATTCTGATTGGTTTAGAGTCGATCAGAGTCAGCTGGCTCCTGTTAAATGGGAGACACCCGCTTAATCATTCATCGCTGAAACGCGTCCGATTCTCTGCTGCTGTGCAGTGATTTAACTATGCATTAAAAGTTTTGTACTTACAGTGAGTGCTGTCGGATTTGGACTTTTTTTACTTTTTTTGGTCCATCTGGTGCTAAACGGGGCGGCCGCGGGCCTTAAAATGTCATAAATTCAATTTTTGCTCAAATAAGACCTATAAATGTCTTAGTTTGTCTTAAATCTCAATCCAAGGGTCTTAATTTTAGAGGGAATGTATCCAGTCATCATTAAAAAGTTTTTCATCGTTTTGAGGAGAATCTCCTGCAGAGGTTCTAAATCTGTGTTGCCAGATTGGGCAAGTTTCAGCCCAATTGGGCTGAAAAATATATATATTTGGGCTGCTTTTTCTAGTTTTTACTAAATATTTAGGAAAAATAATGAACAAAAAAGGTTTCCATTATGGCAGAGAAAAGTAGAAACGTACACAATAAACTCACTGATATTTTATTTGCTTTAATCTACTCAATTTAATTGTAGTATTTGTTTGGAGCCTGAACTTTTTCTGGCCATTTAGTGGTGTTGTGAAGCTTGAAATCTATAACGTATTTAATAATTAACAGAATGTATGATTCGGGCTGGTTTTTCATTATTTCGGCGGGTTTTACATCGCGTTTTGGCTGGAACCTGTCAGATTTCTTAGTGACTTGTCTTTTTGGTCTTAAATGTAGTTTAAAAATGATATTAAAAAGTCTTACATTTACCTCGGTCAAACCTGTAGACACAGCGTCAAACAAGCTGCATCTATCATTTAATCCTTCAAGTGAAATAACATCAAGGTTCAGAACTTTATTTAGTTTTTGTGTCTTTTAATCAGAGGTCAAAACCATGTTTTTTGGACCGGCACCCGGTGACACACTTTTGGTCTTTTACTGCGTTTTCTTCCAACCTTCTGCTTTCGTTTCAGTCTTCAGCATTTCCCCTCTTCCCCTGCCCGCCCCGTCCCTATCATCCCTGCCCGTCTTTCCTCCCATTAGTGTCTTATCTGGCTGGCCGTCTCTTCTGTCTTCCTCCGTCCCGACACCCGCCGGTCAGCTGACGGGGGCCGTGCGTTGGAGAGTTCAGGACCTCGCTTCCTAACCTCTGTTGTTTTCTCTCTCTGTCTTTCTCCAGAGCGACCCAGGCGGGCTGTCCGTCCTGGAGCAGCTCGGCTTGGACCAGAACTCCGACTTCTCAGACTCCAGCGTCCAGCAGCTTCTGGACGAGCAGCGCGAACGGATCCGCAGGGAGATCCGCAAGGAGCTGAAGATCAAGGAGGGAGCCGAGAACCTGCGGCGGGCCACGACGGACAAGAGGAACGCTCAGCAGGTGAGCGCCGGACCGCCGCCCCGATCCAACTCTGATTCTTAATTCCTGAAACTCACGTAGGAATGATGATGTGAGAACAAACCAACAGGCGAGAAGACGCCTGAGACTGAGACAGTTTAAAACTAAAGGAAGGAATAAAAGCAGGAAGTCATGGAAGTGATCAACTTTAGCCTAAATTTTGCGCGTTCCCGTGAGGGTAGTGGTGTCCCAATTCCTCTTTTCATCTAGGGGGAGTGTGTATGAATCTAGCCCTACAGAGCGAGGGATTTCAGATGCTGACTAGCTGACCTAGGGCCAGAAACATTTCCCAGAATGCTTTTCGTCGTCATTTACGGACTGAAAACTGACTGAAAACATGGCGGACATTTCTTATTTTTTAGTGAATAAAATCAATATTTTGAGTTAGTATTATTATTTGCACCTGAGTTACCTTAGCTGGAGTACACTTTCACAAGTTACAATTATCCAATCACAAGCATCTTACATCCTCACGTCACTCATAAATTGTAAAATGATAGAATAGGAAAGGTTAATAAAATAAAAATGGGACAACCTGGATCTGTTTGTTTTTGCATTTGAGCATCTTTTTAAATGTGTTACAAAAGTATCGGATTGGGACTCGGTATCGGCAAATACTCAAAATTAAATGAATCGGATCGTGGTCAAAAAATCGGATTGGGACTAATCCCTGATTTCAACACATTACTGCTCTCGTGTGTAATACTGCGGGATGTGGGGGTTATGGGGGCGCTCGTTACACTTACTTGACACCAAAAGCAGCTTCAATCCAAAGTTTAGCCAAAACATGGTGTTCCTGCTTTCTACATTACCTTCTGTAAGTAATCTCATGTGATCTGCGAGTCCTCACTGACTTCCCTACTTTGCATGGTTGCTATGGTAACCCACGCACACACAAAACTAATGTAAACAAATGAGAATTCAGGGTGCTGAAGTGGTGATGGTTTACGTGGAGCTGTGGTGCTAATTTCCTAGAAGTTATAAGGAAGCGGTCGTCACACCGACCAAAATAAGAAATCAAACTATCTTTCCACAAAGTTTCTGAGCACAGAAGATGAAGATCCTCACTGAAGCTTGAGTTGGAGCTTCTCCCCGTCTGCTTTTTTCATGTCGGGGGGGTTTTATAGAAGCTGGGAGCGTCCTGCCAGAAACGTTGTGGGATAAAACCACTGGTGGGGTTCTACGTCCCAAAGATAAGAAACTCTATCCGAGCTGTTGTCGGTGAACGCTGTAAAAACCAGCGCCGGAGACGACGGCGGGGAACATTAACCTCCGCGCATGATTGATGCTCGTATCTGTGACCGTGACGTTGATGCGGACGGAAACATTGGAAGTTTGTGGAGATGTTTGCTGCGATCGAATTCCTAGGAGGTCCGTTATTTTATCAGGGCAACGTCCAGATCAGCTCCTGCTGAACATGGTATTTTTAGGCCCTGTCCCATTACTACCACTACCCCTACTTTTCAGCACTACCCCTACATTTTGCGCGTTCCTGTGAGGGTAGTGGTGTCCCAATTCCTCTTTTCACCTAGGGGGAGTGACGAAAACTAGTGTGGTGGCTATGAATCTGGCCCTACGGATCAAGGGTTTTCAGATGCTCACTAGATGACCGAGGGCCAGAAAAATTTCCCATAATGCTTTTCGTCGTCATTTGCGGACTGAATAAAAAAAAAACAACATGGCAGACATTTCTTATTTTTTAGTGAATAAAATCAATATTTTGAGTTAGTTTCTGCATAAAAATGCGTTTTGATCACATTTCTAGCGAGAAATATATATTTTACTTTCATAATATTCACTCAGTGAATGTACATAATCACTCGTTTGCCCGTTGTTGCCAAGTCTTTTTCAAACCTCGCCAAAATAAAGGCTGATTCCGCGTTACACCAACGCAGAGCCTACGGCGTAGGTTACGCGGCGACGCGCACGCCGTACCCTACGCCGTAGGCTCTGTGTCGATTTATCGCGGACCCATAAATCAGCTCCGGAGCCGGCAGGCAGAAATCCCGAAATTTTCGGAGCAAATTTCTTAACAGGCGTAGCTACAACTGTTAGATTTCATCTATTAACCCAACATTTATCTTCCTAAATTATTTATTTCAGCCAGTGGTAATTCTCAACAGACCTGCAGGTTTCTCCCCCGGGACGACGGCGCAGGTTGACCCGGCCGTGAGCTGCTGCTGCTGCTGCTGCTGCTGCTCCGAGCCGGCGGCTCTTATCATCGCCGAAAACATCAGATCAAATCTTAACAGGCGTTATTTGGATAAACTGAGCCCAGGTTGGGGATCTTAACGGTTACTTTTATGCCTGAAAAAATATTAAAACTTAATAAAGTGGCATATTAACAGCGCTACAGCTGAAATTAAAACAGCTTTTGGCTCTCAGCTTCCTGATTTTAGGGGTGGTGCTGAAAGTAGGAGTAGTGGGAGTATTGGGACAGAACCCTGGGAAGATTTCAAGTGCCCTAAAATCTGTCCCTTCTTTTTTAGGGGTAGTGGTAGAAAGTAGGGGGTGTATTGGGATTGGGCCTTAGTTCACTAACGATTAAAAGAGCGATTCACACTCGCATGTTTGATGTGACTGAAAAGAACTCTGGTCCAGTTGCTGATTCACTACCAGCTGTCCAAATCAGGATGCTCGGTTGTTTTCTTCTGGTCCATCTGGTGTTAAACGGGGCGGCCGCGGGCCTTAAAATGTCATAAATTCCATTTTTGCTAAAATAAGGCCTTTAAATGTCTTAGTTTGTCTTAAATCTCAATCCAAGGGTCTTAATTTTAGAGGGAATGTATCCAGTCATCATTAAAAAGTTTATTTCATCGTTTTGAGGAGAATCTCCTGCGGAGGTTCTAAATCTGTGTTGCCAGGTTGGGCAAGTTTCAGCCTAGTTTGGCTGAAAAATATATATATTTGGGCTGCTTTTTCTAGTTTTTACTAAATATTTAGGAAAAAATGTGAAAAAAAAGGTTTCCATTATGGCAGAGAAAAGTAGAAACGTACACAATAAACTCACTGATATTTTATTTGCTTTAATCTACTCAATTTAATTGTAGTATTTGTTTGGAGCCTGAACTTTTTTTGGCCATTTAGTGGTGTTGTGAAGCTTGAAATCTATAACGTATTTAATAATTAACAGTTTTAACATACAGAATGTATGATTCGGGCTGGTTTTTCATTATTTCGGCGGTTTTACATCGTGTTTTGGCTGGAACCTGTGATTTCTTAGTGACTTGTCTTTTTGGTCTTAAATTTAGTTTAAAAATGATATTAAAAAGTCTTAAATTTACCTCGGTCAAACCTGTAGACACAGCGTCAAACAAGCTGCATCTATCATTTAATCCTTCAAGCTAAATAACATCAGGGTTCAGAACTTTATTTAGTTTTGTGTCTTTTAATCAGAGGTCGAAACCAAAACAGTTACAGATTTAAATTGTTGATGCATTTTAGAAAGCTTCCCAAGTTTTTTAAGAATGAGGTTTGTCAATAAATATTGATCATTTAGGTAATAGTGCTAAAATTCTGCTGGTTCGGTTCTCTTCCTTTGGTCTTAAGCTGGGCATACACTGCGCAATATTTGAAATCGTATGAGACTGCCCCATCTCACACTGCACGACTAGATTGCGGAGTTCAAAAGTTCACAGCCCACGATTTATGGTCTCACACTGTACGACCCGATGCTCAGATTTTATATATATATTATATGCACTGCGCATCATTTTTAGACACAACAATGAATGCATACCGCAAAATTTGTGTCTCAGCGGAGGGAAGTGTTCAGAGCAGCACAGAGAGCACACACTAAAGGCTGATTTATGGTTCCGCGTTACACCAACGCAGAGCCTACAGCGCAGGGGACGCGGCGACCCGCACCGTACGTGGGAAATGCGGTCTTTTTTTCTGCTATTAAAACATGATTTGTAATGTGAATTTGCAACACTTAAACTACAAATAATAGTTTTTGACGTGACATCAGAGATTGCGCATGCTCTCTGTGAAAGGATGAGTCAAATCGGGTCGTAGCTGCTTCAACTGAGCGATTCCTTCACGAGGAGCGACCAGGATTTCAAACATGCTTGATTTTCTGGCGACCTCACGATTTGTGATCGGGAGCTCGTCGTGAGGTGTTAATCTCTCGTCGTTACGCCACGAAAAAAATCACTGATTTATAAAAACTTGAGTGTTTGTTCTTCACGTCTGTTACAATCTCATGTTAAAAAAAAAACGCTTAAATACAAATAAACTGAGGTGAATACTGTGAATTCTGGCTGTTAGAATGCTAAACATGCTGTTGAAAAACTATCAAGACATGGTTTTTTTTAATTTCATCGCTAATTTGAAAACAAAAACAACATTGAAATTCCATCCAGTTTTTTTGTGAAACTACAATTTTAAATTTGGCTTCAGGTGAAACTTCTGTCACAGCTCTAGTTATTATTAGTGTAAACATGACGGTTTACTGAGCATTTAGCATAAACACCAACATTTTATAGACAGGAAGCGTGTTGGCTTACGTTTTATTGAAACTCCAAAGAACAATAATTTACAGCTCACAGCGGCTGCGTCCGTTTGATTGGCGTGAACACATGAATAATTCACCCTGGGGGTGAAACGTTCACTTATATGACTCATACTCAACCCTTTAACAGATGGATTGATTCTTCTGCACCTTTCACAGATGTGAACGCTTGTGCAGAAGAATAATGTGTCTCGATTAAGAGCTTAGTAACAGGATGATGGAGGAAGTCAGGCGTATTTATTTTAGAAAAGTACTGACACGTTTGTGCACACGCCGCTCCGCTGGGATCACCTGCATCACGGTTCTGGTCACCATTTCCATCTATAAGTACAACACGTACACGGACCAACAATCAACAGGTCAGATATTTGATGAATTTCAAAATATAGTACAATTTTCAGCGGCAAAGGGCCAGATATTCCTGGACAGTTGCTTTTATACACTGTAAACATAAAGAGTTGATCTTGGTTTGTCTGCAGGTACTCTGTACTCACTATCACTGCTCCACTACGACGTTTCTGAGTCTCAGAGAGTTAAAATCACTCTTTATTTTGTTGTTGGGCTAAAGTTAATTGCCATTTTGCTTCAGTTGGTGTCATTCAGGAGTCTTTAGCATCTAATCGTTGACCTGGGGTTGTTTCAACGTTTTTCAAAGTCTCCATAGCGAAGGATTTTATATCTGTATTCTTTTTTCACATCAGTGGAGCAGCTGGATGATATTTCGTGTACAGGACTGTCTCAGAAAATTTGAATATTCTGGGAATCTTAATCTTAAACTGTAAGCCATAATCAGCAATATTAAAATAATAAAAGGCTTGCAATATTTCAGTTGATTTGTAATGTCAGTTGATCCAGAATGTATGACATTTTTGTTTTTTTAGTTGCATAACAGAAAATAAAGAACTTTATCACAATATTCTAATTTTTTGAGACAGTCCTGTATTCTTGGGTTGTTTCTCACATCAGTGGAGCAGCTGGATGATATTTTGTGTATATGACGTATTTCCATGTTCAAGAAGGTTTCATTTACGACGGAACCAAAATATTATGACCGATCCATCCATCGCCCTTAAATAAAGAACACCAATTTAGTGGATTTGTGCTTCTGTGTCCGTTTGTGAAACGCTATCTCCATTTCCCTGTCTACCGTTTTGTTAAGTTTCTCCCTGAAAAAGTCCCAAACATGATGCGCAAATTCAGTTTTTGAAGGTCGAAGTTTCCATCGATTAGTTGGACGCGTCGCTGCATCTCTGTTCCACACTAGTCGACTTGATCAGATGTGTTTCCTCCCGACCAGAAGTATGAGAGTATGAGTATGAGAAGTATCAGAGTGTGTTTCATGCGTGTCTCCGTCCTCAGGTGGACAGTCAGCTGCGTTCCTCCAACCGCAGGCTGGACGACCTGCACGCTCAGCTGCAGGAGCTGGACGCCCACATCGTGGTGAAGGGAGGAGAGGAGAATAAAGGTATGGATGTGTCCTCTTGTCCTCCGCCACCGTCATCCATCTATCAGTTCTTCACTTCCGCCACTAACAGTTTCAGTACGGAGCAAATCACTGATTCTTATGAATGTTTGTTTATTTTTTTAGCAATATAAGACAAATTGAACAATAAATGTAAAAACAATAAAATAACATGCAAGGAAAGGAAGAAGCCTGGTGGCTTCTATAGAATCCTTTCCATATATGAATAAAAAAACAAAAGCTACACAAGGGGGAGTAAAAAAACAAAAAACACAAAAGAAAATGTAACTCAGATTAACTAATAAACACTACAAACATGAAACAATAAGAAAGTTCTTTAAATGTTTTTGGGGTTGAACTGACCGTCCACGTAACTTCATCCAAAGCAGACATTTTTCGTAGTTTACGGTTGCTCTTGGGATGAAATGTATTCCTGTGATTCTCTCTTTTCCAAGTTCCCCGAACACACCGCTTAACCATTTTAAGATAAATAAATAAACACTTCTGCAGTGATAGCTATGGGTTGAAGCTGCTGCAGAGCCGACTTTGTTTTGGCAGTTTTTGGATAAAAAAAACACGCTGCACCCTCACGACACAAGTGTTGCTTTCTACTAACACAAAATTTAAAAAAAACAATCCAGTGATTAAAATTTGATCACAGCCATGAACCAACTGTATTATATAATTTAGTCTTGGTAATGTCAATTAACACCTAACATCTTATGTATATTTATAATTGCTCTTTCACTAAACAAAAACATGTTTTATCTGATTAATAGATGGAATTTTCAGTTGAATACTCGATTACTAAAATATTCGATAGCTGCAGCCCAAACGAGATGCTTCTCACCTCCCGTACTGGCCTTTAACCTCGTAAATGTTCTAATGGTTCTGAGATCATCCAATGGGCTGCAGTTTGTTTCCACTGAAACCTTCACCGTGTGAACCCTCGTCTGACTATCTTTTTATACCCCCCCCCCATCTCTCCACAGACGACTGTCCTCAGTCCCCCGGGGCGGAGAGCTGCACGTCGGCCCACAGGGAGCGCATCGCCGCCCTGGAGAGGCAGCTCAACATCGAGCTGAAGGTCAAGCAGGGAGTGGAGAACATGATCCCCGTCTACTCCAATGGCTCCACCAAGGTAGAGCCCCCCCCACCTTCTCTCTGCAGGTTAATGCAGTATTTACCACCCCTCCCCCATTTAATCACCATCAGGGAGCAAACACTGGTGGTTTGTGACCTTGAAATCTGCTGATGGCGCTCAGATCTGAGTTCTCCAGAGTAAACCCACGGCCGTCTGAACGCTGCTGTTTTCAGTGTTTCATGTTAACATTCCTGTTTTTCTTCCTGCATCATTTATGGACCAGGAATATGAGCAGAACCGTCATAGTTGCTGTTTTTGTAGAGTCCCGAGTGCCATTCCTGTTGTTCCAACACCCTTTATTGTTTTTTTTTTTTATATATTTATTGCGAGCACTGTAAGAATTTACAGGATTTATGGTACATGTCAGAAAAATAAGATACAAACTCACAAATTCAGTTCATTGAACATACAAAACTTAAATATTCTACAGTACACTTCCAGATAGTTTGCATCATATCCAGTGCTATTTTCTCCATCTTACCTCTCCCCACCCACACGAATACATGTACATCCATATGCAAAAAACCAACACAGTAACAAAACACATCGAGACAACAAATAACACAAACGCATAGAAAGAAAGAAAAAAAAAAAAGAGCTGCTATCAGGTCATATTAGTGTGGGAGACTTTCCCCAGTCGAGCTAGTTCATTCTGATACAGTTCAGAAATGGACCCCATACCTTCAGAAACCTGTGGCTTAATCTGGATCCAAAGAAACGTGTTTTTTTCCAAATGTATAATGGAGATAATTTCATTAAGCCATTTCTTGAAACAAGGAGGTGAAGGTGTTTTCTAGTCCAATAAAATTATTTTCTTAGCCACAACCATTCCGAGCATCAGCGTCTGTTGTTCCTCAAGAGTGTAATCCAAGAAGCTTCTGAACATCCAAAGAGAGCTAGTTTAGGGTCCAGTGGAAAGTCCTTTTGAGTAAACTTTTGAAAACCAATCATATACCTTTTATTGTTGTATTGTTTTATTATTGTTGTTGTTTCTGCTTCACACAGGACAAGAAGATGCTGCAGACGGCTCAGCAGATGCTGCAGGACAGCAAGACTAAGATCGACATCATCCGTATGCAGATACGGAAGGCTGTTCAAGCCACCGAGCACAACGACGACACGCAGGGTGAGTCTGTGTTCAGGTCCGTGTTCAGGTCCGTGTTCAGGTCCGTGTTCAGGTCAGATAGATAGTAAATTTGCGCTGGTATCGCATCGGTATCTGTATCAGATCGGTACTAAGGCTGTGGTATCGGTATCGGATGGCAAGTGAAAAATTTGGATCGCAGCATCCCTAATGCAGATATTGACAAAAAACATTGGGGGGAGAATCTTATCAACAACGCCGACAGAACAAAAATCCTTTAATCTTTTCCGTGATTTATGTAGAAAACACTCACATCCAAAAATAACAGATGTCAGAGATAATGGAACAAAGTTCGTTTTTATTTGCTTTTAGTTCGTTTTCCATCGATAATTCTAGGCGTTGTTTACGGTAGTTTAAGTTTCATAAAAAAATAGTTTTAGTGTTAGTTTTCATTGACTGTAATAACTCTGATATATTGCTCAACTTTAGTCTTAACTTGACCAGACTCAGGAACAGACTGATCTTTCTAGAAATTAAAAGGTTTCTGATGAAAAACAAAACAAACTGTATTTACCTGTTCAGTGTTTTTCTATTTCTCTAGAAAATGTTTCGCTGGTTGACCTCGGACTAACTTGCTGGGATGTCCTCTCTTGGGAAGATTGTCAGCTGTCTTGCTCCTTCTCTTGTGAATAATCATTTACACATTTGAAAAATGGGTTTCTAACCTTTCAGAAATGAAACGCAGCAACATTTGCTTTCTCTAAGGTCATTGCTGATGTTTTTCCCCCTTGGCATCGTGTTAACACACACCTTAATGCTCCAGATCTGCAAAACAAAGTCTTGCTACAGGAGATGCTCACACTGATGTTTGGTCAGCTGTGTCGTGCTGATTTTGGGTTTCGGGGGTTTTTCACACCGTTTTTCTTGTATTTTCTTTCAAAACCTGTTTAATTATTTTTTTAAACGATCGTACGTCTTTTTCCACCGTCTGAGTGAAGCTTTTCTCGTCAGCCTGAGCTGGCATTAGTCATCTCTGCGTCCTCATCTGATCTGCGTGTTGGTTCTGGGCAGGAGATCGACGCGGCGGCTCAACAACAAACAGATCAATGAAAATCTGGTTCATTATTAGAGAGAGAGACGGAGAGGAAGCTCAGTTCCTCCGTCTGTGTTTGTGTCTGTGTTTGTGTCTGCGCCGCTGAGCGCTCTAAAGCCCACCTGCCACGTCATACAGGAGATTTCCACACAAATGCAGAACAAAAACAGAATCCACCTTTCATCAAGACGGACGGCACATTAAAAGAAACACTGATGGTGTTTGGAGGCAGAGCCGCACTAGCTTTGAAATCTGCCTTTTTTTATTTTAAAAGCTGCACATTTGAGAAAGTTGTTGGTCAGATGGAAATCAAACAATCTCGATCACTCCGTAGTCACCCGTGCCGTGTCCTCGACAGGGCTGCATGGATTCGTCGACGTTGTCGACAAAAATCGATAATCAAAATTGACGACAATGAATTCCATTGTCGACAATTGTCGCCAGACGTGTTTTTCCAACGGAGTGAGGCGTCTCACTTCAATACAATCTCTGCAGAGAGTCGCGCATGCACAATAGCGTCTCAGTGCAGCTGCGAGTAATAAAACTTCAAAAGTTTGGGAGCATTTTAGCCTCGATACAGCGAATAAAAAGATGACTTGCAAGGTTTGCAAAGCCGACGTTGCTTGGTAAAATATTAAGCCTATTTTCATTTATTAAATTAATTTGTTTCATTCGTTAACTTTGTTTATTTCATGTTATTTATTAGTATTACTTGAGCCACTCACAGCTACTCTCGTTGCTACAACCTCAATCATAATCGATGCTGCGCGAAAGGCAAAGGGGAAAAAGCTTGTGTGATGACAATGATGCATCTAACTTTCAGTCAGGTGCCTATGAACTGTCAATTATCCATCAAACTCCACAATGATCATGTTAAATCAGATAGATTTGTCTGGACATTTCTCTTGCGGGACGGGAGAAGAAACAAAATCAATGCATCTCTATTATTGTGCGCCGTGCGGGCATGAATTCTCAGAGTTTTGTGGATGCGGGCGGGAGCAGGATGAAGAAAACAGTCCTGCTATATCAGGGCTCTAGTGCCATCTTTCTTGTTTTTATTATCATTTGCCACATAATTAAAGCAACCTCACACTAAATTTTTTTAAAATGACTAATTATCCGATTAGTCGACTAGATTAGTCTAGCTTCAATAGTCGGTGACTAGTCGACTATTAAAATAGTCGTTAGTTGCAGCCCTAGTCCTCGACCATCGTCACCTGCAGGACGGAGAGTCTGGTGAAGGAAACGGAGTTAAAACCAGATTCCCCCCGGAGGCCGGGGCTGTCTGTTCATGTCAGAAAGAGGTGGATGACGGCGGTTAAACGGGGGCTTTTAAGGCGAACCAGATCGCTGCCATCTGGAGGGATTAACCGAGGACGAGCTTCATCCATCTTTGTTCCCCACGTGGAAAATATGCAGGTTTTTTAATCATTGGTGGATCCTCCCACGGGTTTGCAGAAACAGTAACTGCAGAGGAGTCCAGCAAACGAACATGAAAAGATCAGCTGATGCAGCAGAAGTTGTTAGATCTGGTCCTGACTGACGTGACCGATCTGTTCACACTCCAGTCTTTTTCCTTTTATCTCACACAAACCGTGTTCAGTCAGTCTGCCAACGGTTTCCAGCGACGAGCTGCTTAACCAGGTTAACCAAGTCCACAGTTTGGTCCATCGTTGCTCTGGTTTCTTTCTTTGGGGACTTTATCTCATTCCTGAAATCATCGTAAGCTTCTGCGATACGTCCTTTTTCCTTCGTCTTAATGGGCTTGAGCTTCTGCAGCTGATGGCTCCATAAATACTTAATAATATCCCTCGTGTTGCATTCAGCAACGTTCTTGCCACATGTTACGGTTAAAAGTGTGTAAATATAAATGATGGAGCTCCTGCACTTGTCAACTCAAACCAGCCTTGAGTAGCGTCTCGTTGTGGGGTCGTGGAAGTTGCACCAGTGAATGACCGGCGGGAATTTTCCTCAAGCTGAACATTTATTGCTCTCAAACATATTGCAGCTTACAGAAAAGGAAATGATAGCAGGTGCATGTCTCAACATAACTTTCTTTTCTTTTCTTTTTCCTCAAGCTAGCGAACGCATAAAAGTAGTTCTCTTCCTGTTGTGACTGATTTCAAAATAAAGCATTTCCGTCTGACTTGAAGGTAATTTCACTGAACAATTATTATTGCCAGATTTGTCTAGACATCTCTTTTACTGCAATTAATCTTAACAGAAATATCTGTAAATACTGTAAATAGCATAAATCATGTATCTTATACATTTTTAATATTCATCTTAAACTAAACATGACTTGCCTGTTTTTAATCTCTTAACTCAAATGAATTGGTCAACACTTGTCACATGATCCAAGTTTTTCAGGTATTTACTTGCAGATATTGACAAAAAAATATCTAAGGGGAAAGAATCTTATCAACAAAGCCAACAGAACAAAAAATCCTTTAATCTTTCCTGGGATTTATGTACAAAAACGCTAAAAAGCCGCGGGCAGTTGAAATGCAGCGCAAAAATAACGGATGTCAGAGATAAAAAAAATAAAAAAAAATGGAACAAAGTTAATTTTTATTAACTCAAATGAATTAGTCAACACTCGTCACATGAATCCCTTTCATTTACGATGCAACATTTGCAATGAAGGCATTTACTGTTCGGCATCGGTCAGCTCCAACCCCAACGAGCTCCTCTCTCGCTCAGCCAACCAGTTTCACGAGATTTCACCACAGATCCCTCTGAAACACGACAAATAACCAAAAACCAGGCTTTAGTCTCAAGTGTCTGCACAATATTAGTTGGGTGTTGCAGGCATGCGCCGGGCTTGCTTGGTCACGCGTGTGCGGTCCGCACGGGTCCACCTGGCTGGTCTCTAACAGGTCTTTAAAAAGAGACGAGCAACAAGGACGTCACCAAACCAATGTCAGACGTCCAACCTCGTACGGGACTGATATCGTTGCAGTTCCTCCACCGACCACTAGAGGGGACTGCAAGAGCGAGTCGATTTCTGTTCATTTCCAGGTTTAAAGGTATTGTGACATGAAAAACACATTTTTCTTGATTCTTTGTGTTTTGTTGGGTGTCTTGACATCAATTAGACCCAAAAAACAACGAACTTTTAACATTCAGTGTATTGTGTGCTTTCTGGGATTTTCCGCATAACTATGCAAAAACGGCGCATGTGGTTTGGTGGCGGGCCGTTACGTATAGGTCCGCTAAATCACCGCCCCCTCCACCAGCTCCCTGTCTCCTCTCCTCTCCAGCGCACCATAAAGGCTGATTTATGGTTCCGCGTTACACCGACGCAGAGCCTACGGCGTAGGGTTACGCGGCGACGCGCACCATACACTGAACCCTACGGCGTAGGCTCTGCGTCGATTTAACGCGGAACCATAAATCAGGCTTAACATGGAGCTGTTTAGTGTTTAGAGCCTCTTTTGTTGCTGTGGACTGCCCTGCTGCTTTTCCGTGCATGCTTCGCCTGTCGCTCCCGGCTTAACTCTCCGACGCCGCTGTGAGCGTATGGCTGGAGGAGGAGGTTTGGAGGAGGAGCGGAGCAATGATTGACAGGAAAGGGGAAAAGGAAGCATTTTTCACGGCGCAAAAAAACACTGTAATAAAAAGCCAGGAATGGAGTACTAGAGAAGTTTTTCTTGTTACACTCTTTTAGACACATTTGAGGGATGTTGGCCAAGACTTTTAATAGTGTTAAAAGCATGTTAAAAATGATGTCACAATACCTTTTAAATATCCAATTTATGAACAGAAATAAACACATTTACAGTCTGGATCAACTGGTTTTGGTGTCAGTTGTTTGAGTTCACATCCATGACGACTCTGAGGGCTGATTTTTATTTATTTATTTATTTATTTTCTGTTACCTCATCATGAGAGTTTATTTAAACCAGTACAGTTATTTATAATAGGAGCCTTTTGATTGACATCACTTGCTCACCTGTAATCGTCGTGCTTGATATTTATTTCTATTTTTTTGTGTTTTGGGAGCGTATGTCGTTCTCAGTTTTTCACATGTTTGCGGGGGGTTTGGCCCGCTCTTGTTTTAGAACTTTACAAGTTTCTGTGAATTTGTTGCCGTGCAGCTCTGTAAAGGTCTCATTTCCCGTTGCGGTCCGGGCTCCGGGCCTCTGCAGCACCTGGATCCGTGTCTTTTCCTGCTGCTCGGTTGTAGATGTGCTGCTGCGTTTGGGATCGCTGTTCTGTCTCATGTTTGAAATGTCAACAGACGGCCTGGCGTTCGTCTTCAGAGAACTCACCTGCTGGGACTTCCTCTCCCGGCAAGACCTGACTGTTTTCCATTAGTGAATAATCCTTTTCACTGGAGAACGATGGACTGCAGATTATTGTACAACGGCTTGGGAAGACCACCCAGATTCACTGCTGATGTCTTCCCCCCCTGGCTGTGTGTTAACACACTGGTCCCCAACCTTTTCTGAACCTTTTCTGACCGGTTTAATGGCTGACAATATTTTCACGGCCCAATCTAAAGGTGTAGCTGATAAAAACTAAATAAATAATAATAATAATAATAATAATAATAATAAAAATAAAAAATAAAAAACATTTCCAAACAAATAAAATAAAATAATGGAAATTGTAAATTACCTTTTAATATGAGTATTTCTATAAATGTGTTTTTATGTTTGTTTTCACATTAACGTTATTTAAAGCCAGGCTTTTATTTTGTTATATAGTAAGTAGACCTATATTTAGCGCTTTTATTTCGAAGGCGTCTGGCCGAGACCTTGTAAAGTTTAACGGCAGTAGAAAGTGTGTCTGCTAAGTGTCAGGAATGCTAAAGTGGTGCCTAACTGACGCAAAAATCACCTGCTGATAAGGATTTGTTTTCTTTGCAAATGTTATGCCGTATTTATGTCCAGCTTGAGTTTGGTTGCCATGGTTACTCGTGTATTGTGTTAACGGTAGACGAGCGAGCAGCTGCGTCGGTCTGTATTTAAGTTAAATGAAACTTATATGAATGTAAAAAGACTAACTCTATTTTATTTTATTCCTTTAAAGTTCTTACGGTGTGTTTGCAGCGTATTTACATCCAAGCAGTACTGGAGTTGAGGGGGGATGAGGGGGATGGCATCCCCCCCTGAAATAAAAACAGTCAAAATCATCCCCCCTGTAAAACTGCCATCCCCCCTTTCCATCCCTTATGTCATTTCATCAATGAATCTGGTTTTACTGCTATTTCAACATTTAAAGTCATCATCAGAAAAATAACTTATTTGACAATTTTCACCTGTTTCAAGTAAATTTTCACTTGAAATAAGTAGAAAAATCTGCCAGTGGGACAAGATTTATCTTCTCGTTACAAAAATCTTGTTCCACTGGCAGATTTTTCTACTTATTTTAAGTGAAAATCTACTTGAAACAGGTGAAAATTTTCCAGTGATGAGTATGGTTTTAAGTGTAATAAGATTTTTTTTTACTAAAATGAGACATTTTAACTAGAAATAAGACAAATATTCTTGTTAAGATTGTGAGTTTTTGCAGTGATCCATGTTACTTATCCTGTGAAGGACAGAGTCATATTGATAAGTTCAGAAAAGTGTTTTTTATTGTTGTGTTTTGATGTATTTGATGTAAGCCCAGTGGATATTTAAAGCTTACAGAAGGCTGCATTTAACTGCTGCTATGTCATTCCTGCAGTATTTCTGCAGGGGTTTTGGTCACTGCTATTATTTGTAATATATTATTTGTAATCAGTACAAATGATCTGTCCCCATATGATAAAATCCACCATCCCCCCTGATTTTTTTTTTTTACAACTCGAGTACTGCATCCAACGAATAAAAACATTGTGGACCATCAGTTTTAGAGTCAACCATCATCAGTCGGCGATTCTACAGAAATTATTTTTTCTCTCTGTGCGGCCCTGAGTGCTCTGGAACAGCAACGTTTCTGCTTTATGGTTTCTGCCGTTCTGATTACAAACCTCATCAATCACAGACACTCGGAGAGATAAACACAAGAGAAATCTCCGAGCCGATCCGAACCTTCGCAGATATCAGATCTCAGCCAGGTTTAGTGATGAAGCGTTAAAGAGGAGCAGCTGCTGCTCCTGGACTCGGCCAGCAGCCTCTCTCCTCTCTCCTCTCTCCTCTCTCCTCCCGGCTGCTCGTGTTGCTGCACAGACATTCTCCAGGCACCACACCCGGCCGGCGGAGGGGTCATCTCCAGGGCCCGGGCTCCAGGCAGCACCTTATTAGGAGATAAAAGCCTCCACTCCGTCCCCCACTCCCGCCCTCCTCCCCTCCTTCCTCTCTCCTCGCGTCTCGGCCAACATTTTCAGAAGCTCATAAGTCCGAGAAAATGATTTTCGAACACTCGCGTGGTTCCACCTGGTTTCCATCTCGTCTGGTCCGAGTTTTGAAGAGCAAGTGCTGCTTTCTGAGAGCCGTTTATCCCGCCGGTCGTGCTGCTGATCCTGCAGCTCCTCCTGCTCGTCCCACGCTGTGTTTGTTGCTCCTCCGTTAAACGGACCACTTTACTTGTAATGTGATTGAGCTTCTGTTCAAGAGAAGGGATCAGAGCGTGTTTAAGCATCGACTCGCGCACTTTACACCAGCTGACGTGGCCGTTTTTATATCTCAGGGGTGAAATAAACACACGTACTGTTGCTTTGAAGTGCCGATCCATCTCTAGTGGGACAGGAAAACACCATATAAGACTTTAATGTTAGCTTTTCTCTACAGTCTGAAGTAGCAGACAGAGGTGTCTTCAGTATTCACATTCATTACTCAGGTAGAAGTATAGATACTAGAGTTTAAAAATACTCCTGTAGAAGTTAAAGAATCAACTCAAGTTTTTTACTCAAGTAAAAGTATAAAAGTACTGGTTTCAAAAGTATAAAAGTAAAAGTAATGTGAGGGGGAAAAAGCCATTGAAAATAAATGCATCTTAGTATAATGCAAATATATTAAAGAAGCATATATGTGTACTATTGAGCATTAACATGTGTTTCAGAGAGCAGGAGATATGATGACTAGTTGCCTATAAGCATTGTAATGGTGCAAAAAGTCAAACTTCATGTTCATGTTATCATTTATCCTAACCTTTATTGGAATGTACATCCAAGTTTAGTTGCAGGAATCTGAGGGAACGGATGTAAGAACAAAACTGGACAAGAACATCTGAAACAACCACAACCAAATTCACTCTATCCGGATGGAGCAATTTAACTGGATAGTTTTTATTCTTTCCTTCCTTCTTTTCTCCTTTCTTTCTTTCTTTCTTTCTTTCTTTCTTTCTTTCTTTCTTTCTTTCTTTCTTTCTTTCTTTCTTTCTTTCTTTCTTTCTTTCTTTCTTTCTTTCTTTCTTTCTTTCTTTCTTTCTTTCTTTCTTTCTTTCTTTCTTTCTTTCTTTCTTTCTTTCTTTCTTTCTTTCTTTCTTTCTTTCTTTCTTTCTTTCTTTCTTTCTTTCTTTCTTTCTTTCTTTCTCCCTTCCTTCTTTCTTTCTTTCTCCCTTCCTTCTTTCTTTCCTTCTTTTCATTCTTCCTTCCTTCCTTCCATCCTTCTTTTCTTCCTTCCTTCCTTCCATCCTTCTTTTCTTCCTTCCTTCCTTCCATCCTTCTTTTCTTCCTTCCTTCCTTCCATCCTTCTTTTCTCCCTTTTTTCTTTCTTTCTTTCTTTCTTTCTTTCTTTCTTTCTTCCTTCCTTCTTTTCTCCCTTCCTTCCTTCTTTCTTTCCTTCTTTTCATCCTTCCTTCCTTCCTTCCTTCCTTTTTAGCAATTTAACTGGATAGTTTTTTTTAAAGGCCTAAATGAAATATAGGAACGAGGCTGTTTTTAAAATGTAAGGAGTAAAAAGTACAGATAATTGCGTGAAAATGTAAGGAATAAAAGTAAAAAGTTGTCTGAAAAATAATGACTCCAGTGAAGTATAGATAACCAAAATTTCTACTTAAGTAAGGTAAAGAAGTATTTGTACTTTGTTACTTGACACCTCTGCCCGGCGGTGCAGGAACACGGTCCGGTGCTCTCCGGAGTATCCCTGCTGTTTGCAGACGATGTGGTTCTGTTCGTTGAGCTGTGATCTCTTAGCTCTCTCTGAAAGATTCAGCATCTCTACGTCCGAGACCCTGGTCCTCAGTTGGAACTGGGCTGGATGTCTCTCCGGGTCAGGACGGAGGTTCTGGCTCAGGTGGAGAGGTTTGAGCATCTCTGGGCCTCCATCACGACGGAGGAATGCAGGGGGAGGTTTTATTCCTGGTATCTGGTCAGGATGACCCTGGACGTGTCCTCGGTGGGGGAGAGTTCAGGCTTATCTGGCAGGAAAAGGTCCTGAGATCTGCTGGAGAGATGACATGATGACATCACTCTGGGCTGAGAGGGGGGGGGTCAGGGACTCTGATTGGTCGGCTGCACCGGCCGTTACCAATCTGGATGAGCTGAGATGGATGGATGGATGGATGGATGGATGGATGGATGGAAGGATGGAAAGATGGAAGGATGGAAAGATGGATGGCTGGATGGATGGATGATGGATGGATGGAAAGATGGATGGATGGATGGAAGGATGGAAAGATGGATGGCTGGATGGATGGATGATGGATGGATGGAAAGATGGATGGATGATGGATGGATGGAAAGATGGATGGATGGATGGATGGATGGATGGATGGATGGATGGAAAGATGGAAGGATGGAAAGATGGATGGCTGGATGGATGGATGATGGATGGATGGAAAGATGGATGGATGATGGATGGATGGAAAGATGGATGGATGGATGGATGGATGGAAAGATGGATGGATGGATGGATGGAAGGATGGATGGATGATGGATGGATGGAAAGATGGATGGATGGATGGATGGATGGAAAGATGGATGGATGGATGGATGGATGATGGATGGATGGAAAGATGGATGGATGGATGGAAGGATGGAAAGATGGATGGCTGGATGGATGGATGATGGATGGATGGAAAGATGGATGGATGATGGATGGAAAGATGGATGGATGGATGGATGGATGGATGGATGGATGGAAGGATGGATGGATGGATGGATGGATGGATGGAAGGATGGATGGATGGATGGATGGATGGATGGAAAGATGGATGGATGGATGGAAAGATGGATGGATGGATGGATGGATGGATGGATGGAAAGATGGATGGATGGATGGATGGATGGATGGAAAGATGGATGGATGGATGGAAAGATGGATGGATGGATGGATGGAAAGATGGATGGATGGATGGATGGAAGGATGGAAAGATGGATGGATGGATGGATGGATGGATGGAAAGATGGATGGATGGATGGATGGAAGGATGGAAAGATGGATGGATGGATGGATGGATGGAAAGATGGATGGATGGATGGATGGATGGATGGATGGAAGGATGGATGGATGGAAAGATGGATGGAAAGATGGATGGATGGATGGAAAGATGGATGGATGGATGGAAAGATGGATGGAAAGATGGATGGATGGATGGATGGAAAGATGGATGGATGGATGGATGGAAAGATGGATGGATGGATGGATGGATGGAAAGATGGATGGATGGATGGATGGATGATGGATGGATGGATGGAAAGATGGATGGATGGATGGAAAGATGGATGGATGGATGGATGGAAAGATGGATGGATGGATGGATGGAAAGATGGATGGATGGATGGATGATGGATGGATGGATGGAAAGATGGATGGATGGATGGAAAGATGGATGGAAAGATGGATGGATGGATGGATGGAAAGATGGATGGATGGATGGATGGAAAGATGGATGGATGGATGGATGATGGATGGATGGATGGAAAGATGGATGGATGGATGGATGATGGATGGATGGATGGAAAGATGGATGGATGGATGGATGATGGATGGATGGATGGAAAGATGGATGGATGGATGGAAAGATGGATGGATGGATAAATAGATGCATCTCCCTTTAAATGGAGCCTATGGTTGTTTGTTTTAATCCATTAACCTGAATAATTTAGTCCAGAAAGTTCCATATCGTTGAGTTTGGCGTCTCTGCTTCTCTGACGGGCTGGAAGGAGAAACCTCCGCCTCCGGCTCCACAATCATGTCTCACTTCTGTTCCATCCAACATTATTTCAGTGGGTATTCTGGTCCAGCAGCACGTGGAGCATCGGTCTTATCTTAAGATTAGTTTTCCCTCACTGAGGTCCTTTTTAGTTTTTTCCATCTGTGTCTCTCTCTCCGACGAACTCCACCAGAGCAGCAGCTCCTCCAGGGGACGATGCTGCCGTCTCCGTGACGACTGACCCTCTAACCCCACCTGTCTGTCCCCCACCTGTCCGTCCCCCCAGGTAACCAGGACCTGTGCGGGGTGGAGCTGCGTCTCGAGGAGCTGAGGCATCACTACCGGGTGGAGCACGCGGTCGCTGAGGGAGCCAAGAACGTCCTGCGGCTCCTCGGGGCCAACAAGGTCCAGGACAAGAAGGCTCTGTCCGAGGTGGGAGAACACACACCTGGTGGTCGTTTAAACTCTCCTTCATGTCTGGTTGTTTTTGTTTTATTACTTAAAACAGGTAACAATACAGGTGCGCTAAAAAATAAAACAAACAAAATAACAAAATCAATGTTTGTGACCGTGTATGTGTGTGCAAGCACTTGTGTGGTGTGTATGAGTATGATGGTTTCCTACAATTATGATTATTTTAGGAGAGACAGCAGTCAAAAATAAATAAATAAATAAAATAAAAAAATAATAGTTAATTCATAAATAAAGTAAAAGAAGGGGACAATCAATCAATTAAATAAGTAATGTTAAGTATAATAATAAATATCTATCATCATCAATATCAATCCTCTGAACATACAAAGAGGTAATAATGGCAATGTATAAAAAAATACACATTAATTCAGAAAAGAAAAGGAAAATAAGTAACAATAATTATGATAATCATATGATTGATTAATAATCAATTAATAATATAATGACAGAAGTAATAGTAATAATCTAACAATTATTATAATAACAATAACACTTGTCATAGCAGCAATAATAGTAATATTAATAATAATTATAATCAATAATAATCTAATAATAATATAGTCTCACTCATAATAATGCACACATTTCTAATCAATAATAATAAGTCAATTAGTTTATATGTACCGAGATATATATATATATATATATATATATATATATATATATATATATATATATATATATATATATATATATAAGAGAGCGGGGAGAGAAAAAGACAAATTACTTGAATAATAAAACAAAAATAAATAAATACATAAATAAATAAAACGAAAAGGAAAATTAACAAATACAGGAGGAAATAAAGAAGAGTTTACTATGTGCTTGTGGAGATGTGCGTAGGCTGTTTTTAATTATTCTTTATTTTTTATTTTGTATAATTTTTTTTAACCTTTATTTACCCAGACAAGCAATTTAGGAACAAATTCTTATTTAGAAATGCAGCCTGAACAAAGAGCAAAGCACTGTGAGAGCTATATGTTAATACGGTAGTAGAGTGTGAGTCAGTGATGTTGCCGGTTTGAACCTGTGCCGCCCCTTAGGCCCAGTCCCGGCTCAGCGAGGCGTCCCAGCGCCTGGACCTGCTCCGGGACGCCCTGGAGCGCCGCCTGGCCGAGCTGCCGGACGATCACCCCAAAGCCAACCTGATCCGGGAGGAGCTGGTCCTGGCCTCCAGCTCCCGCCACGGCGCCCCCTACCTGCAGAACCAGTACAGCACCCTGAGCAAGCCCTCCCCCCTCACCGGTACGTACACGCCCGCTGGCCCACCAGCCCAACCCAGGTCCAGTATCTTACATTTTAAGACACAAGAAATCTAAAATATCTACCTGTCAACCACTTAAACTACAATTATGAGCCCAGAATCTGATAGTTCTACCTTTGTTGACACGGAAATGCTGTGGATATTCCTGTGTATGTTATTCCTATAATAGAGCCTCAATGAAAACACAAAGGGGAATTAAAGCACATTTATTTATTCTAAATATTTTCAGTTTATAAACACATTGATTGTCTTTAAGTGAAATGTTTACATTTTCTTTTGATTTGTCATTTTCACTCATGTGGCTCTCTGCGCCGCCCTGGTGGCGCTAACGGACATCGGTCACTAACATCTCAGTTATAAATCTTTCAGAACTTGTAACTGTTTCCCGTCCTGCTTCCTCTTTAGGAAAGTAGATTCAGTTTCCCATATTTAGAGATATTTACACAAAGTCTTAGCTTTATTTAGCAGAAATGCCTTCTCTCTAGTTACATCCATCCATCTCTGATTTGTTGTTCCGAGTTTGTTCCGTTGTCGCCACTAACCTCGCGAGAACTGCCCCCCAGGCTACAGCAGGGTTCTCGCAAAGTTCTCGCAAAGCATGTGATTCAGTTCAGTTTGCTGATATATAGTATATACAGTAATCCCTGGTTTTTGTCGGGGGTTACATTCCAAAAAGAACCTGTGAGAAGTGAAATCCGCGAAGTAGCAACCATTTTTTTTATTATTATTATTATACAAGGCTTCAAATTGCGGAGATCAGCACCGCCCCACCACGACCCGAGTGATTGGATTTGAACGGGAGAAAATGAAAAATGATTATGAAAAAAAAATACAATAAGTACAGTGGGACAACTTGAGACTGGCGCGTATATCACTGCTCTTCTGACTGCCGCTGCATGCTGACTTTACTCCGCTCTGTAGCGTCTTTTTCTCTTAAAACCCGCGGTTTAGGTGTGTTTTTTCGAGAGAAGAACATAGTTATGGGTAGTTTTGGTCGCTCTTTTTTCTTCTGGGAAAAAAAGGATTCTTATAAGCCGACATTATATCTGAGAACTGTAACGAACGATTCATCAGAGGTTCCCGTTCTTGAGCTGCTGCTGAAGCTCATTGGCCGTTCTCAGCTTGTTGCTAAGCAACCAACGTAATTGACACAGGAAGTGAAGAAGCGGGGAGACTGTTTAGCCAATCAGAATGCAGAACACGATGCACAATGCAAATCCGTGAAGCAGCGAGACGTGAAAGGTGAACCGCGTTATAGCCAGGGATTACTGTGTTATAAAACGGGAAATTTATGGGAAAATACTGATATGGGAAGACGGCGGGAAAAGAGGGCTAAAATACGGTAGTTTCCCTGCCAGAACAAGAGACCTGACAGGTCGTCGAGGTCTAAACTCTCCCGTGTCTCCAGGAACCCTGCAGGTGCAGCTGCTGGGCTGCGTCGGGCTGCTGGAGACGGTACCGGGACGCAGCAAGGGCACGGCGGTCACGCTGCCGAGCTACAGCCCCGGAGACTCCCGCTCCTTCATGAGGGGCAGCAAGGGCCTGTACGGACGCAGCGGCTCCGTCAGCGGGAAGACGCCCAGCAAGACGGACGAGCTGTCCTGTAAGAGCCTTCAGGGAGCCGTCATCATCGTATGGTGTGATGGAAACATGCTAACATCACCGTGTGTGTGTGTGTGCAGCGGAGGTGAGCGCCGTGCTGAAGCTGGACAACGCCCTGGTGGGCCAGACGGCCTGGAGGACGGTGGGAGAGCAGGCCTGGGACCAGACCTTCACCGTGGAGCTGGAGAGGGTCAGTTCAACCAACACCCACTAGTGTCCACGATGACCCGGAAACTCAACTAGTGTTGTTTCTGGCAGCCTGTTTCAGTTCTAGTCTAGTCTCTGGGTCCAGCTATCATTTTAGTTTCTATTAGTTTTAGTCAAAGATTGTATTTAGCCAAACCCATTTTACAATTCAAACAAGGTTATCTTATTATTATATTATTGTTACCTTATAGACTCAAGAATACATTCATTCCAGATACAGAAGACTCTAATTTGAGTTTACAACATATTTATTTTTCCCCATTTCTTCCCTTCTTTTTCTTTTTCCACAACACATTGGGTTTTCTTTTCCACGTCTATGTAGGAAAGTGGATCCAAAGATGGATCTTCTTCTTCTTCTCCAGCCCCAGAGCAGATCCCGCGTTTCTCTATGGAACTTTGTTTTTAATTGAAGTGAACCTAGAGCCTAGATCTTTGTTAGAACATTTCGTCTCGTTTTGGTCAACAAAAATGAAGAAACATTTCAGAGTTTTTATTTTGTAATCCACATTTTAGTCAAGGTTCGTTGACGACAATATTTAGTCCTAATTTTCATTGAGGAAAGCACCTGTGCTCATCCCCGCCCTGGTGTGTTTCAGTCCCGGGAGATGGAGATCGCCGTGTACTGGAAGGATTACCGCTCGCTGTGCGCGCTCAAGTACCTGAAGCTGGAGGAATTCCTGGACAACCAGAAACACCGAGTCCAGCTGGAGCTGGAGCCGCAGGGCCTGCTGCTGGCTGAGGTGCTACATACACACCACATACACACACACACACACACCACACACACCACACACACCACACACACCACTTACCCTGCGTTCACACTGAAAGCGTCATGGGCGTCATATGACGCGGAGCAGAGCGTCAATTTGAAGTTGAAAAATCTGAACTTTATGCAAATGAGCAGCAGCGACGCCGAGGCGTCGTCCAATCACAGACCGGGATTCCCGAAGCGAGAAGCCTCAATGCAGATTGAACTTTCATGTACACAAGCGTACAAACTCATTCACATGCGTACATGAGCATAGCTGTGCACCAACAAACTTATTTTATCAGGAATGAATATATTTCATCCAGCAAACTGACATTTTTGCTGGTTTGACTGCTGTTTTTACCTGAACTGCTCACGTGAAACACGTATCTGATGGTTGAGGAGCTGGTTGGTCCCAACGATTTTATTTGCTACATTAATCCAACGCAAAATAATTAAAAACCGTGCTTATTCATCACAAAACACAGTTTAAACATCATGACCAAATCCGCTCCAACCCGGTGTGTCAGTGATCAGCGCAGACAGACTGCAGCTTCACCTGAATTATGGTTCCGCGTTATATCGACGGCGTAGGTTACGCTGCGACGCGCACCGTATGGTGTGCGCCGCCGCGTACTCTACGCCGTAGGGTCTGCGTTGGTGTGACGCGGAACCGGGAGCAAGGGCTCGCCGATGGTTGATGTTGATCCGCGGACCAAACTTGTTAAGGAGCATCAAACTCACTCTTATCTATGCAGAAATAACGCTAAAATATAAAGAAGGCATCCCAAAGTGTGATCTATGGTGAAATAGGAAACTAAAGATGTGTACGCTGTATGTGTAGACTATAAACACTATATATACACTGTTCCCTCCAGTTCTGCAGCAGCTTTAGCCCCGCCCACTGCAGCCGTCGACAATACATACAGTTTTCAGTGTGAACGCAGGGTTACACACCACATACACACCATTCATCCTCACACACACATTTAAAGGGTAGAATTCTCAGTTGTGCACAAATCTGGACATTCGTGACCTCAAATAAACCAGTTCATCCCCGAACCAGAAGATAAACATTGTCACGTCCTGAACCTTCGTTAATACGGACCCGATCCTGCAGCTCAGGCCGCCAGCGCTGCAGAAATGTTGATATTAGTGCTCGTTAGGAGGTAAAATAACCACTTTATTTCAGATTTATGACATCAGCAGGTGATTTCAATCATGATCTGATGCTTCAAGTACCAAAGTGAGCAGACGATTTCACCTTTTCACCCGATGCATTTAATGAGAAAATCAGTAAAAATGTTTAAAAGTCTTTTGCAGAAGAATATTAGAAGGGATTTGCATATTTCTTTTTTTAAGCGGTTCAGGGAATTTGGGGGAATTTCAGTCTAAAGGGCAAAAGTGCAGAACTAAGCTGCAGAATGGATCTCTGATCTGAGCACAAAGGACCTTTGTTCGCTTTAAAATATCAGTTTAAATTCCTTTTAAAGGGATATTTGCCTGCTGGTGCTCCGGTGGCGTTGAGAGCTGTAGGGATGTTCTGTCCAGCAGGAATCAGACCTGGCAGAGACGCTGATGATGCTGACGATGCTGCTGATGCTGATGATGCTGACGATGCTGACGATGCTCCACTGTTGCTCGTCCTCATAACCCGTGTTTGTAAGAAAGAATGTGCTGAAGTAGCGGTGAAAAAGCTTCGTTTCTTGTTTTCCTGACGGCCAGAACGTCTCCTAACCCTTGTGCTGTCTTTGGTCAAATTGACCCAATTCTTCTATCCTTCTTTCCTCCTGCCATGCTCTCTCCTTCCTTCTTCCTTTCCTCTTTTCCTCCTTTTTTACCCTCCTTTACTCCTGTTTCTTCCTTCCTCCCTTCCGTCATTCGCTCCTTTATTACCTTCTTTGCTTTTCCTTCCTTCTTTCCTTATTTTATCCATTCCTTCTTTTTTCCCCTCCCTTCTTTCTTTCCTTTTCTCCATTCCTTCCTCCCTCCCTTCTTTCCTTTTCTCCCTTCTTTCCTTTCTTTCTCCCTTCCTTCCATCTTTTCTCCCTTTTCTCCCTTCCTTACTCCCTTTCCTACTTCCTTCCTTCTTTTCTCCTTTCTTCCTTACTTCCTTCTTTCCTTCCCTCCATCTTTTCTCCCTTCCTCCCTTCCATCTTTTCTTCCTTTTCTCCCTTCCTTACTCCCTTTTCTACTTCCTTCTTTTTTCCTTCCTCCCTTCCATCATTTCTCCCTTCCTTACTCCCTTTCCTACTTCCTTCCTTCTTTTCTCCCTCCACCCTCCCTTGACCCAAACACAGCACAAGGGTAAAGTGCTGCGATGAGGAATGACAGGGTCAAAGTTTTACTGTCCCAACTTTGTTTGGGATACGTTGCAGTAATGGATCTGAAATAAAGAAATTCAAACTAAAGTTGACCAAACAAAAGCTGAAGCATCTCGGCTTCGTATCGTTTATAAACCAGGAAAGTCAAAGAGAATTTATCTTCCTGGTTTGGGGTCGTACTGGTACATGAAGCTCTCACAAACACTTTTATAAAAACCACCATGAATATTAACCCGGGGAAGGACTTGGGCTCGTCTGGCTTCATGCTTCGTTCCGTGTCTTGGTCTTTTCCAGGTGACCTTCTTCAACCCCGTCATCGAGAGAGCCCCCCGCCTCCAGAGGCAGAAAAAAGTCTTTTCTAAGCAGCAAGGTGAGAAATCAGAGGGAAACTTTCACTGTTTATACAACAGCAGGTTTATTAAAGCAGAGCCAAGACCAAAGTCTCTCATACCCCTTTTACACCAAGCTGGTTCCAGGGCTGGTTCTGGGCTAGAGCCAGACTTAGCACCAGTTCTTTGGTTTTACACAGCCTAAGCGCCGGCTCCTGGCTCTCAAAACGGGTGCTACGCCAGCCCCTTTGAGCTGCTGGTCCAGCTCAAAGAACCAGTTACGTCGCGGGCTGGGGGCGGGGCTGGGGACGGTGTTACTGAACAACCAAAGCAGAATAAACACGGAAGAGCGCCGTTTTTAAACAACGGAGCGTTGACGACGGTGGTTAAGTTAGTAGACTCTTTTATTATTACATCCATTTATTTAATAATGGATGTAAAACAGAAGCAGCAGTGGTCTACGGTACAATCCACCAACAGTAACGTCTGCGGGCTCCGTGCCGCCGATGCAGCGGCTCCCAGCCCGCGGGGAAGCGTCCCAGCCCTGGGACGCTTGGACGCGAGGCTGCGGAGCCCGCCGATGCAGCGGCAGCTCCATCCATCTATTTAATAAAAAATCCTGGCCCGCGGGGACGCCTCCCAGCCCGCGGTTCTGGTTCCACGTTACACCAACGCAGAGCCTACGGCGTATGTTACGGAGGAGGAGAGGAGCTCCTGAGGAGAGGAAAGGAGAGAAGCTGCCGGCTCAAATTTCTTAACAGGCGTTATTTGGATAAACTGAGCCCAGGTTGGGGATCTTAAAGGTTACTTTACCTGAAAAAAATATTCAAACTTAATAAAGTGCCATATTAACAGCGCTACAGCTGAAATTAAAACAGCTTTTGGCTCTCAGCTTCCTGATCAGGGTAGGGATGAAAACGAGGGGGCGTGGTGACGTGATGACGTGGGTCTCTGGCCAGCTGCTGGGCAGCACCAGCTGTGTAAAAGCAAACGGTTCTTACTTAAGAACCAACCGCGAACCGGCTCTAGCTCCAGCACTAGCACCAGCCCTGGAACCAGCTTGGTGTAAAAGGGGTATCAGTGGCATCATTTCTGCGGCCACAGCGCCCTCTAGTGGCGAACCATCGTCTGTGTTTACAATGGGAGTTTAAGAGAAATAAAACGGAATATACAGGACTGTCTCAGAAAATTCGAATATTGTGATAAAGTCCTTTATTTTCTGTAATGCAAAAATGTCATACATTCTAGATTCATTACAAATCAACTGAAATATTGCAAGCCTTTTATTATTTTAATATTGCTGATCATGCACAGCTTAAGAAAACTCAAATATCCTATCTCAAAAAATTAGAATATTCTGGGAATCTTAATCTTAAACTGTAAGCCATAATCAGCAATATTAAAATAATAAAAGGCTTGCAATATTTCAGTTGATTTGTAATGAATCGAGAATGTATGACATTTTTGTTTTTTTAATTGCATTACAGAAAATAAAGGACTTTATCCCAATATTCTAATTTTCTGAGACAGTCCTGTATGTCATCCAAAGTTAAAAAAAATCACTGTATCCTATTAATCACAATGTCATGGACTAAATTTCCCCTTTCTATTGATAATGAAACTGTTTAAACTGGTTTTACATCACGTTTGGGCTGGAATCTGTCAGATCTGGCAACCTCGACCTCAGCGCTGGATTTCTTAGTGACTTGTGTTTTTGGTATTAAATTTAAAGTGGTATTAAAAAGTCTTAAATTTAACTTGGTCAAACCTGTAGACACCCTGTGTAAAGTTTTTGTTTTTTCTTGAGAGTTTTTAATCTCTTCAGTATTAACGGCAGCAGAACTGAGTAGTTAAAGACGTCCGATGGCGTTCGCTGACTCCAGATGTTTGTTTCTCCAGGAAAGGCGTTCCTGCGCGCTCGCCAGATGAACGTGGACATCGGGACGTGGGTGCGGCTGCTGAGGAACGCCATCCCCACCGTGAACAACTCTGGGACCTACAGTCCCAGCGCTCACAGCCTGAGCCTGAACTCCGGGTGAGAGACGCCGCAGACGTGACAGCTGTCACTCAGCTGTCACTCAGACCCATCGACCCCCGACGGCTCCCCCAACCTTCTCCTCTCGTCTCCTGGCAACGATTCAGCCGGCGGCGCCTCCTCCGCCCCTGTCTAACTTCTGTTCTGCCTGTTTGTCCGTCTGCGTCTCCACGTGGCTCTGTCCGTGTTTGTCTTGTGTGGATTTCCAGGGAGATCTCAGTGGAGAAGCTGAGTCTGGACAGCGATTCTCCCGTAAGAGGAGATTACAAGAAAGACGGGGACACGAACGCTCCGGTGAGACAGACGGGCAGGGACGAGGCCTGGGGGATAGGGGGCGTGGGAATGTTTGGAAAGATGTGTTTTTCCATTATTTTAGTGAAAACAGCACAAGCTTTCCTCTGCAAGAGATAAAAAATACTCAATTCAACTCAACTTTATTTATAAAGCACTTTAAAACAACCACAGCTGAAACAACGTGCTGTACACAAATACAGGACTGTCTCAGAAAATTAGAATATTGTGATAAAGTTCTTTATTTTCTGTAATGCAAAAATGTCATACATTCTGGATTCATTAAAAATCAACTGAAATATTGCAAGCCTTTTATTATTTTAATATTGCTGATCATGGTTTACAGCTTAAGATTAAGATTCCCAGAATATTCTAATTTTTTGAGATAGGATATTTGAGTTTTCTTAAACTGTAAACCATGATCAGCAATATTAAAATAATAAAAGGCTTGCAATATTTCAGTTGATTTGTAATGAATCCAGAATGGATGACATTTTTGCATTACAGAAAATAAAGGACTTTATCACAATATTCTAATTTTCTGAGACAGTCCTGTAAATAAAACATGGGAACATAAGACAATTAACAAGAAATAAATACTAAAATAATTGTTTATTGTTTTTAACTAAAAACAAACCATAAAAACAATAAAACAGGAGCAGAGTCTCATATAGCGTTGAAAGCCAAGGAATAAAAATGGGTTTTAAGACTAGTTTTAAAAATAAATAGATAAAAAACAAAATAAATAAATAGATAAATTATCATATTTTCTACCGATATAAATGTTTATCTACGTTTACGATTATTACAAATCCACCCAAGTTCCTGTATATATTTATGAGTTAGATAAATTGCGCTTAAAAATTTGAAAAGTTAAAAAAAGGCATCTCTTTCTGGGAGCGAAGGGGTTTGATTTGACCTCCAGATCAGATGTTGGTCGAGGAGCTTTGAGACGATCTCGGAACAAAAAGATAAAAAAATAAAAACAGAAGCAGAACTTGTGATTTCTGTTCATTTTAAGTTTTACTGCAGTTATATTTGAAGCTAATGATGCGGTGGCCATCATGGCGAGAGACTGGTGACTCGAAGCACCGGAACTTTAATCGCTGATCGATTGAAAATAAATATCCTCTAAAAACACCCAGAATCCCCGGATCAGCACCAGCGCGTCTCCTGCTTTTACCGCTCTGTCTGAGATTATTTGAGAAAACGAAGGACTGAATCAGAGCAACAAACGTTCGTCTGATTGTTTCTCAGAGGTTTAGTTCGGAGGCTCAAATTAAAACTAAATAGAAAGTATTTAGGATCCACTTCAACCTTTCCTCGATGGAGAATATGAACCAAACAGTCTCAGCATCACAAGGAGCAGGAACTGATTGACAGCGAGCTTAATTGCCGTCAATCACACATAAATCAGAGTCTAAACTAAACATGAGTTTATTAAACCACCTTAAAAGGCCTACAGCGGGATCAGATGTAAATATTTCTCCGTCATCGTTTGGACGTTTTCAAGTGAAGGCTGAGCAGCATCTGGGAAGAACAAAATAATCTTTTAGGTCCCGGATGAAAGAACCAGGTGCTTTTTAATCTAAATGAGTTCAGACTCTACGAGAAGTTGAGGCTTCGCTTATTTTGTCTGATCAGCAAATCAGATGAGTGACGGCTTTCTAGAGCAGATATCTGCTGCATCACTGCAGGTTCAAGAAAAGTTCCCCAACTCTGATACGTGGTCGTCAAATCACAATATCTCAACGTTTGTTTTAATGGATTTATCCGGCCAAAGTGAAAAAGAAACCAGACAATCTGGTTCTCGCGAGTCCTGAAATCAATCCAACAACAACTAAAGTTTTGGTTCAGCTTTTATCTGCAAGGACGAAGAAAAAAGCTAAATAAAAGCTCCAAGTTGTTCTCTGTAATAAAGTTTGGGCGTATGTTGATTCATTTCTAAACTTTACTGTGTGATTTTTATCGTTCTTTAAAATGAATAAGTTTAAAATACAAATGTGCCGCGTGATTGTTGATCAGAGTATCCTGCAGTCCCGGGAACCTTTCCCTTCGCTGCCGTCGAGACAGGATGAGACTACGATTGTAAAAGCAGTCAGCTTTCATCCTCTCGGGGATTTAAACATCTGCCCGACGTGTCAGGCTGATCAAACCTCCAACTTTAGTGCTTAAAACAAGACAAATGCTGGTCTCCTAAGGAGTAAAAACCACCTGCAGGTGAAGCAGGTGAAGCGAGAGCCGCACGTTCCAGCTCCTGCTGCGTCTCCCGGTCTGCTGTGGCATGTTTGTTCCTCCGTGTTTCTCACCTCACATGTTCTCCACCAGGACCTCATGCCCGTCATCGAGCCCCTCTCCCCCCAAGACCTCACCCCCGAGTCCCCCGCCCGCACCCCACCCGTCAACAGGTACGACACAAACACACATGCATGTTTTTATTTGGTCTGTGGATCAGAGTGGACCAGTGGTCGTGTGGTGGAACCGTTTGAAACTGCTACACTTTAGTTTTTGGTCTCGTTGGTGCAAATGTTCTGTCCCGGTTTGAAGCCTCTGAGGTTGTTCTGAGTCTCTTCAGGTGGAACTCGTATCGAACTTCTTTGATCGGTTCTGAGCTGCTGAAGCTAACGTGTGTTTTCACTGGGACCACACGTCAGAGTTTCTGCATTGACCTTACGACTGGGAACTCTACGATAGGCATGGGACGATATGAAAAATTCATATCACGATATTAGTGGACAAAAATATCACGATTACGATATTATCACGATATTAGCGTGTCGCTTATAAAATTCTTAAAATGCAAGGAAAAACACTAACCGTGGATCCACTGGTTCCTTCAGAACATTTATTCTCAAATCATTCTCAACACAGTGACACTTGAGGTAGAGAACAAATAGTGTACTGTAAATGTTATGCATTACAAAGTGTAAACTATAGTACCGGTACTTATTTGAACTTTCTTTTTTTGTAAGAAAATACTTCCCTGAGAGTCGAAAGAAATAAGTGACAAATAGAAATAAAGTGACAAAGTAGAGCCAAATGCACACTGATTGTATTACTCTCTGAAACTTTAACAGTGGCTGCCTGCTACTTAGTACGGCTCTCTGGAAAAATAATAAAATAAAGGCACTGCTCTGTAGTATACAAAACAAAAGCTGCATGGCCAACACAAAGATTGAGTGAAAATAAAGTGCCACAGTAGTCAAATGCACACGGATTGTACTACTCTCTGAAAAATAATTAAATAAATAATAATAATAAATAATATTAATAAAATACATGAAAAAAATAACACTGGCTTCTACCTGGCTGGTAGCCTTGTGTGACCAAAAAAAAAAAAAAATTGGCGATAATTACAGTACCCCACGATAACGTTATCGCGGCCGTTTTTTATCGCGATATACGATAATATCGTATATCGCCCCATGCCTACTCTACGACTGGGAACTTTACGACTGGGAACTCTACGACTGGTGACCCATAGGGATGGGCGGTATTTATCACGTAATTTATCACGATAATTTCTGGCATTTATCCCGATAACGATAAAAAAATACCAATTCAACTCCACCTTTGTAACTATAAATCTATCACCACATTCAGTCTTTGGAGCCAAATCACTGCTCTAAAAGATACTAAATACTAAACTACACCAATTACATTTAATTAATAAAAACCAATTAAATGAGCCCATGACTCAGATCCGCCATGTTTGTTACACAAACACGTCAACGGGAATTTTTCTTTCTTTCTTTCTTTCTTTCTTTCTTTCTTTCTTTCTTTCTTTCTTTCTTTCTTTCTTTCTTTCTTTCTTTCTTTCTTTCTTTCTTTCTTTCTTTCTTTCTTTCTTTCTTTTTCTTTCTGTCTTTGTGGCTCATTTCTTTCTTTCTGGCTCATTTCCTTCCTTCCTTCCTTCCTTCACGTACGTTGTGTGTCGATTTAACGCAGAACCATAAATCAGCTTTACACAAAAACGTCATCAACGGGAATTTATCATTTTTACCGTGAGATACAAATTCTTACCGTGGGGAATTTTTTTTACGGTATATCGTGAACGGTAAAATAGCACCCATCCCTGGGAACCCAAGAACTGGGAACTCTACGACTGGGAACTCTACGACTGGGGACCCTACGGCTGTGAACTCTACGACTGGGAACTCTACGACTGGGAACTCTACGGTGTAACCGCCGCTGTAGTCCAAACCTGCACGTCCACAGAAACATGACTACATGTTCGGTCGATAAGGACAACAGCAAATACGATTGTTCCGCTTTTCAGCCATGGATTTCCTCCTTATTCCCCGCTGATAGTTCCTAGTAATTTTCACGTCATGATTAACTTCAATGTCAGTGAAAGTTACCGTCCTTCAACATTCATCACCAACACACCTGGGATCTGTTGTATTTGCTCTGCTGCTCCATCTGAGATGTAAACCAAAGGGAGCTCATCACTCCAAACAACAGAGCTTCAGAGGAAAACCCTCCACCCCAACCGGGTGTAGACGAGGGCCCTGTCCACAGGAGAAGACGCACTAGTGACCCCAGAACTAAAAACAAGGGGCTCTGTCTTCTTTTCATTCAATTTAGAGAGTAGAGATCTATCCAAGATCTTAGTTCCTCAAGGAACTCAGTTACAGCTTTTATGGTGTCCAAATCCTTTAGTTTGAGGGCTCGTAAACGTAACAACGGATAGCAGTTTAGTACTTTCTTAGAAAGAAACTGAGATACGGAGGAAAAAGCAGGGGTCCGAGTCCTGAGCCCTGCGGGACACCGCATGATAATACAGCAGAGGAGGCTGTGGAATCAGAGTAATATAGAGAAATGTTCCTCTCCAGGTTCAGAAACAGAAATCACCCAAGATCAGAACAAAGCCATAGTTTAGCGTTTCTGCTTGTCTTTGCTAACTCTCTTAAACACTCAACAGGCTGCGGCACCAAGACAACACCGTGTTAGCATCGTTATGTCTCTAATGTTTTGTCTTTGGTCTCCAGTAAACAGAGGAAAGGTCCCCTCTCCCTCCAGGACTTCAGGCTGATCGCCGTGTTGGGCAGGGGACACTTTGGGAAGGTACGGTTTCATGAACTCACTAATGTTGAAAATTCATTGAAATGTTGTTTAGGAGTCTCTTAAAAAAGATCCACCAGTGATGGTACAAAGATTTGGTTCATGAACGGTCCTTGAGTTTCAGACTGATCACAGTTGTCACTCATAAAGCATCTTTACGTGACGGAACTCAAGACTTTACTGAGAACTTTTTGATTAAATCACAGTTTTTGGTCATTTTTGTATTAGCTGGTTTTTACTTAACCCTTGTCCTGTGTTTGGGTCAAAATCACCTAATTCTCCTGTTCCTTCTTTCCTCCTGCTCTCTCCTTCCTTCCTATTTTTTCCCTTCCTTCCTTCTTTCCTTCCTTCCTTCCTTGCTTCCTTCCTTCCTTCTTTTCTCCCTTCCTTCCTTCTTTCCTTCCTTCCTTCCTTGCTTCCTTCCTTCCTTCTTTTCTCCCTTCCTTCCTTCTTTCCTTCCTTCCTTCCTTCCTTCCTTCCTCCCTTCCTTCCTTCCTTCTTTTCTCCCTTCCTTCCTTCTTTCCTTCCTTCCTTCCTCCCTTCCTTCCTTCCTTCTTTTCTCCCTTCCTTCCTTCTTTCCTCCCTTCCTTCCTTCCTTCCTTCCTCCCTTCCTTCCTTCTTTTTTCCCTTCCTTCCTTCCTTCCTTCCTTCCTTCCTTCCTTCCTCCCTTCCTTCCTTCCTCCCTTCCTTCCTTCCTCCCTTCCTTCTTTTCTCCCTTCTTTCTTTCCTTCCTTCTTTTATCCCTTCCTTCTTTTCTCCCTTCCTTCCTTCTTTTCTCCCTTCCTTCTTTCCTCCCTTCCTTCCTTCTTTCCTTCCTTCCTTCTTTTCTTCCTTCCTTCTTTCCTCCCTTCCTTCTTTCCTCCCTCCCTTCCTTCTTTTTTCCCTTCCTTCTTTCCTTCTTTTCTCCATTCCTTCCTTCTTTCCTCCCTTCCTTCCTTCTTTTATCCCTTCCTTCTTTTCTCCATTCCTTCCTTCTTTCCTCCCTTCCTTCCTTCTTTTATCCCTTCCTTCTTTTCTCCATTCCTTCCTTCTTTTCTCCCTTCCTTCTTTCCTCCCTTCCTTCCTTCTTTCCTTCCTTCCTTCTTTTCTTCCTTCCTTCTTTCCTCCCTTCCTTCCTTCCTCCCTTCCTTCCTTCCTCCCTTCCTTCTTTTCTCCCTTCTTTCTTTCCTTCCTTCTTTTATCCCTTCCTTCTTTTCTCCCTTCCTTCCTTCTTTTCTCCCTTCCTTCTTTTCTTCCTTCCTTCTTTCCTCCCTTCCTTCTTTCCTCCCTTCCTTCCTTTTCTTCCTTCCTTCTTTCCTCCCTCCCTTCCTTCTTTTTTCCCTTCCTTCTTTCCTTCTTTTCTCCATTCCTTCCTTCTTTCCTCCCTTCCTTCCTTCTTTTATCCCTTCCTTCTTTTCTCCATTCCTTCCTTCCTTCCTTCCTTCCTTTCCTCCCTTCTTCTCTTCCTCCTTCCTTGACCTGAAGACAGCACAAGGGTTAAGATGAGTAGCTACAACAAGAATACAGTTATTTACATGTGGAAGCTTCTGACTTTGCTTTCAAAGCTCTTATAAGATCCCAAATCCTGACGAGCTTCCTAACCGTATTTGGTGCGTGAAGGATCTTATCTGCACTCGGGGTGAATTCACAGCTGAGTTTCCATGAGAGTGTTAACTCGTGTTTCCAGACTCTTCAGCATCACCAGCTTAGTTGTTGCTAGGCAACCAGCAACATCAGAGGGGAGCTCTGGAGACTCCAGCCATTTTGTTCCCTTTTAAACAGTCAGACGATTTTTCAGTCTTATTTTACATCTTTTCCCCCAAATATTCATAGTACAGCAAGAGTAATCAAACATAATTGAAACTTTTGAAAAACAACAAATGGGCGGTGCTCCGATCATCCTTCATCCACCTCTTTCCTTACCCTGATGCCCCATCACTCTGGAACTCTGGGTAAATCTGGAGTCATCAGACCACATGACCTTCATCCTCTGGAGTAAACAGCAGATGAACCTCACGTGGAAGTGGTTTTTTCTTAAAGCTGCACAGCCGTTTACTCCTTCATTTCTCCTCTTTTTTGGTGCAGAAATGAACGTAGCCGTGCGTTCTACTCAGTTTTTTTTTTTACTATTTAATATAGCCAGATATTTAAATGATTGTCAGTCACAACCATCCATTATTTTTTCTCATTTTTAATTAAAAAAAAAAATTACATTTTAAAATAGTGATTTAGTTTTTTTCTATTTTTTATTTTTATTTTTAATTAAAAAAAAGTCTTAATTTAAAAATCATGATTTTTTTTCTGACCACAGTTCTTCCCTGAAGACGACGCCCCCCCCACCGTCTTTCCAGTGATCAATAACATCATGGACAACATTAATTATTCATTATTATTATTAATAATGTTTTTTAACACAGTTTCAATAGTTTAAGCATCTCGTCGGATGTTTTATTTGACGCTTCTGAATCAGATGAACATCTTTTCCAGGATGACGGGACGTGCAGCCCGACAAGAAGCTGCTCGCTGCTTCAGTTAGAGATAAATATCATCATCCCTGCAGTAATTATCCAATCAGAGACTCACCTGTTTGCTTATCTAAACCCACGTGGTCATTTTTTCTTTATTTTTGACGGGTAGTGTATATTGTAAATTTTTTAGAGCCTTAATATCTGGATCTGAGTTCATAAACGCTGAACGGAGGTTTGTGTCTCCAGGTGTTGCTGTCGGAGTACAAGAAGACGGGGACGATGTTCGCCATCAAAGCCCTGAAGAAAGGAGACATCATCACCCGGGACGAGGTGGAAAGGTTTGTGACGTTTAATCAGTCGTGTGTTTGAGTCGTTATTAACCCTAAAATACAATAATTATATATGCACTTTAACCCTGGTGCTGTGTTTGGGTCAAAATGATTTAATTCTCCTGTTCCTTCTTTCCTCCTGCTCTCTCCTTCCTTCTCCCTTCCCTTTTACATCCTTCCTTCCTTCTTTCCTCCCTTCTTCTTTTCCTTCCTTCCTTCCTTCTTCCCTTCCTCTTTTCTCCCTTCCTTTTCTCCCTTCCTTCTCTCCTCCCTTCCTTCCTTCTTTCCGTGTTTTCTCCCTTCCTTCCTTCCTTCCTTCCTTCCTTCCTTCCTTCCTTCCTTCCTTCCTCTCTTCCTTCTTTTCTCCCTTCCTTTTCTCCCATCCTCTCTTCCTTCTTTCCTCCTTCCTTCTCTCCTCCCTTCCTTCCTTCCTTCCTTCTTTCCGTGTTTTCTCCCTTCCTTCCTTCCTTCCTTTCTCCCTTCCTTCCTTCCTTCCTTCCTTCCTTTCTCCCTTCCTTTCTCCCTTCCTTCCTTCCTTCCTTCCTTCCTTCCTTTCTCCCTTCCTTCCTTCCTTCCTTCCTTCCTTTCTCCCTTCCTTCCTTCCTTCCTTCCTTCCTTCCTTCCTTCCTTCCTTCCTTCCTTCCTTCCTCCCTTCCTCCCTTCCTCCCTTCTTCTCTTCCTCCTCCTTTGACCCTAAGACAGCACAAAGGTTAAAATAATCATGATCTCGGTTTATCTGTTTTTGTCTCGTTGACCAAATCAAGCCCTGATTTTTTTCACTCCACTATTATCCTCCCTTCTTTCTCACCTCCTCCACTTCTTCTCCTCCTTCTCCTTCACACTCTTCCATCTTCTCCTCCAGCCTGATGTGTGAGAAGCGAATCTTCGAGACGGTGAACGTGTCGCACCATCCGTTCCTGGTGAACCTGTTTGCGTGTTTCCAGACGTCGGAGCACGTGTGCTTCGTGATGGAGTACACGGCGGGGGGAGACCTGATGATGCACATCCACACGGACGTGTTCACGGAGCCCCGGGCCGTGTACGTACCGCCAGCCCACAATACAAGGACCTCAGTCGCGGCTTTATTAATAACTTCTGAAAGTTCATTGACACCTTTTTTTTTTCATTTTCAATTTTGCAACAAATGGATCAGAAAATAAAAAAATAGGAAAAAGAAAAGGGCCGTCAGACCAGTAAAGGCAGTTTTCCACTAGCTCATCTCAACTGCTCTGACGTATTTGATTGTGTGATCTAAAGAGAACAAGACAACAACTAAAGATGTAGAACCTGGAGGAGATGATAGATGTGCTGCTGGGTCTGTGGCTTGTGTTCCATATTAAGTAAAAAATGTGAGTGAAAGAAGCTTCAAGTGGCGATGCTTTTTAATGTTTTTAGTTTGTCTCTGTGCTGCTGAAAAGTCTGTTGGTATCTGAGCAGCTATGAAGTGACAGAGCTCCTGGTAGATCTGGTCGTTCCTTATCTCCGTCTAGATGTTTTTAATTCTCTCCTCAGCACCAGGTTTATGAACATCTGACCCTCAGAGTTGGATCACCAACTTCTGCTGCCGTTACTGCTGGAATAAAATGAACAAGAATCTCCGTCAGGTTCTCTTTCTCTGATGTCACATCCTGACTCAGACGTCTGACTCCAACCCCCCGACCAATTGGTGGCCTGTAGTGTGATGACATCACAGCCGACTCAGCCGCTTAGAACCTCGGCAGAATAGTAGCAAAAAAGTATCTACTCGGCACGTTAGAGCCCTAGTGGGAAAGAACCAAACCAAGTGGAGGAGACGAGTAGGTTCTAGTGGAAAAGTGCCAAAATCCGTCAGCCGTAGCCTCTCCACCTGTGAGGTGTACAACAACTTCTTGAGATATTACCTGGAGGGTCGTGTTGTTTCTGTCAGCCTGTTTCAATTTTAGATTAGTCTAGTCTTTGAGTCCAGCTATCATTTTAGTTTTTATTAGTTTTAGTCACGTTCATTCTCCTTTTAGTCGTGTCAAGTTTCAGTTGGCTAAAAGTCTGAGTATTTTAGTCTTATTTTAGTCAGAATTGTCAATTTTAGTCTAGTTTTAGTCAAAGATTGTATTTAGCCAAACCCATTTTACAATTCAAACAAGGTTATCTTATTATTATATTATTGTTACCTTATAGACTCAAGAATACATTCATTCCAGATACAGAAGACCTTTTTTGTTGCGTCTCGTCTCGTTTTCCTCAGGTGATAAAGGTTGGTTGACAACGATATTTAGTCATAATTTTGCAACTTTACCTGGAGGAAGGTTGTTTTATGGATTTCCAGTTCAGGGCTGCACGTTTCTTACCCCCCATCATGTCCAAGTGTAGAGGAGTTAACAGACGCCGTGGTAGTTCAGAGGCTTCATGGAGCATACAACGATGGTCAGGTCCTGGCTGAGCGTCTCCAGAGTTACACCTCTGAGAAGCTTTAAAAGACAGCAGACCCAAAGTTATATAACATGGGCCAGAACCAAAATAGACCTCGGCCGTGTGACACCCATCACAATCTGGTGACTCGGGTGGAAAAGCTTCTATACTTCATTTTTGAATAATACACTCTCGAATTTGAGACGATACTCGGGCTAATTACAGTTAGGGTTAGGCGGTTCTGGTGTCTCACTCATGACGCTTCCTTCCTCTGACCTCAGGTTCTACGCCGCCTGTGTGGTTCTGGGACTGCAGTTCCTTCACGACCACAAGATCGTCTACAGGTGAGTGGAGGACGTTCACGCGTTCACGCGTCTGGCCCCGTCACCGACACCAGACCTGCTTTCTCTGAACATGTTCTGTCCTCCAGAGACCTGAAGCTGGACAACCTGCTGCTGGACACGGACGGCTACGTGAAGATCGCCGACTTCGGCCTCTGCAAAGAGGGTGGGTACCGCTGTAGCCGGGGGCGGGGCTGTGTGGAGGCCCCGCCCCTTCTGAGGGATTGATGAGTTATTCTGTTAAACCTGGATTATGGTTCTGCGTTAAATCGACGCCGAGCGTGCGCCGCAGGTTGCGCCGCGGCGTGCACGCCACGCCGTGCCTGACGTGCACCTCCCAAAAATTGTAACTACGCGTCGAGGCGACGCAGACCCAACGCAGACCGAGAGGGCTGTGATTGGTTTGCTTGGTAGCACATTTCGCATTTCCAGTTCCGGTTCGTGAAGCAGTCGTGAACTTTCACAGCTCTTTTCTTCGTGTGTGTTTGTGCTTTTTTTTAATAGTTGTCCTTATCTCTTTTGATTCACTCTGACCGGAAAAAACGGAAGCTAAACAAAGTATCAACTAGCGCTCTGGGGGGTTTTGCACCGCGGCGAAATGGACTGACGGAGAAGTCCGAAGGTTCACGACGGCGTCACGGCGACGGTGTAGGCTCTCCGTTGGTTTAACACAGAACTGGACTATAAGCCGCTACTTTCTTCATAGGTTTTCAACCGTGCAGCTTATACAAAGGTTTTTTTTCTATTCTGTGGATTTTTCTTCCACTGCTCGGGGCGCTCTAACCGGAATTAGAATCAAAACTAAGACAAAATAAATGCAAAGAAGAATACACTACTTCTTCTTTAGCAGATAGAAGTAGAAGCAGATTTCAAACAGATAAATAGATAAATAAATACCGGTTATTTTCTCTTGGTTCTGTCCCGTTTTAATCAGCAAAGTTGCTGCCGTGTTAAAAGGATCTATTTAGGTACAAACATGTACATCATTTACAGTTCAAAATCCTTCTGTACATGTAGTAAATATCTAATCTAACAACATAAATAACTGCAGCTTGTATATCTTTTTTTTTTTTTAAATAGAGCGGATGCGGCTTATAGTCCAGAAAATACGGTAATTTAATTTCTAACCATAAATTCTGCTGTTTCGTGGTTAAAAAGCAGTTTAACGGCTTATGATGAAGTCTTTAGTGCAGTAAAATCAAATAAAGTTGATCATTTAAAGATGTAAAAGAATCTACCGGTGAAGCCGTGAAGTCGTCCGTCTCCTGGTTTCTGATTGGTTGTTCTGGTTCTGCAGGGATGGGCTTCGGGGACCGGACCAGCACCTTCTGCGGGACCCCGGAGTTCCTGGCCCCCGAGGTTCTGACGGACACGTCCTACACCCGCGCCGTGGACTGGTGGGGGCTGGGGGTGCTGATCTACGAGATGCTGGTGGGAGAGGTGAGTGTGTGTGTGTGTGTGTGTGTGTGTGTGTGTGTGTGTGTGTGTGTGTGTGTGTGTGTGTGTGTGTGTGTGTGTGTGTGTGTGTGTGTGTGTGTGTGTGTGTGTGTGTGTGTGAGCAGCAGAGTAACGAAGTACAAATACTTCGTTACCTTACTTAAGTAGAAATTTTGGTTATTTATACTTCACTGGAGTAATTATTTTTCAGACGACTTTTTACTTTTACTCCTTACATTTTCACACAATTATCTGAACTTTTTACTCCTTACATTTTAAAAAACATTTTCATTTCATTTCGGCCTTTAATAAAAAACTATCCAGTTAAATTGCTCCATCCGGATAGAGTGAATTTGGTTGTGGTTGTTTCAGATGTTCTTGTCCAGTTTTGTTCTTACATCCGTTCCCTCAGATTCCTGCAACTAAACTTGGATGTACATTCCAATAAAGGTTAGGATAAATGATAACATGCCTCTGAAGTTTGACTTTTTGCACCATTACAATACTTATAGGTAACTAGTCATCATATCTGCTGCTCTCTGAAACACATGTTAATGCTCAATAGTACACATATATGCTTCTTTAATATATTTGCATTATACTAAGATACATTCATTTTCAATGGCTTTTGTCCTTAATGGCTTTTTCCCCCTTACATTACTTTTACTTTTATACTTTAAGTAGTTTTGAAACCAGTACTTTTATACTTTTACTTGAGTAAAAAACTTGAGTTGATACTTCAACTTCTACAGGAGTATTTTTAAACTCTAGTATCTATACTTCTACCTGAGTAATGAATGTTTTTTGACACCTCTGATGTGCAGTCCCCGTTCCCGGGCGATGACGAGGAGGAAGTGTTCGACAGCATCGTGAACGACGAGGTCCGCTACCCGCGCTTCCTCTCCACCGAGGCCATCGCCATCATGAGACGGGTGAGAGAACGTGTGGCCGCGTCGCCGTCGTCATGACGATAGTCTGATAGTCTGACTGTCTGACTGTCGGATGTGACGGTTCTGGTTGTTTCTGCAGCTCCTGCGGAGGAACCCCGAGAGGAGGCTGGGGTCCGGAGAGAAGGATGCAGAGGAGGTGAAGAAGCAGCCGTTTTTCAGAGTGAGTGAACTCGCAGATACCGACACGACTCGGTGGAAACTCAGCTGTTTTTAGTGACGGTTCCTGATCCGTCAGAGATCCAGACCTTTATTCACTGAGATTCCTCCACAATCCCTGAATAGTTTGATATCTTTCACCGTATCAGACGAGTTAGAGGTAGAGGATTTCTGGTATTGATCCGGTGCAGCTGTAAAACTACCACCCTGATTACAACAAACATCAAGGTTAAGAGATGATCTCGTGTTCCCACTTTCCTGGAAAACCTGGAAAATTAGGAAAACTTTTCAACGTTGATAGCTGGGAGACAAATTATTTTACACTGGAAATCTTTTTGCCCACTCAAAATATCTGTATGGATGACTGATCTAATGTATCTAATATCAGAAAACATTAAATACACACTAAGAGGGTCCAATGACCGTTTTTATAATATTTGGAATCCAATAATCAAATATTTTGAAAAGCTCAAGAGACTTCCTGAGAGTCACTGGGTAAGACCTAAAGAAATAAAGCACATAAATCGTGTTAGCTTTCTTTTTTCTGTTTCTGTTTTTCTGTTTCGTCATTATAACTATTATTTTTGTTTCCCCTTTTTTGGTGTAAGATGTATATGTGTATATAAATGACTCACTAATGTTTTATATGTGTGTGTGGGGGGGGGGGGGGGGGGGGGGGGTTAAGTTTTCCTGGAAAAAAATGAAATTATTCATGTAGATTTAACCTAATTAATTTAAATAAAAGTGGTCGTCAACAGAGTGAGATGCTCAGAGACCACAGGGAAGAGGAAAATGTCCTGGAAAAGTCCTGGAAAATAACTTCAGGGAGAGTGGGAATCCTGTCTGGTTGCGTTTACCTTTCGGTCTGCTGTTACCGTGGCAACTGAAGCACACAGGTTCAGCCGCCTGTCAGAACGTGATGCGTTTTCACCGCCGTGGAGGTCAGACACCTCCAGCTTAGTGTTCAAGGTTTTAGTCACTTAAGAAAGAAGATCCTGAGATTAATGACTGAAAGTGAAACAGACTTTTATTTTATTTATTTAACCTTTATTTAACCAGGTAAGTCAGTTGAGAAAAGTTTATCTTTTACATTTACAAGACTTCGCTTTTCTCCAACGAACAAACGGAGCATAGATGTTAGTACAGGGGTCTGCCTTTTTTTTTCCTTTTTTTCTTCTTTTCTTTTTTTTCTTTTTTTTCTCTTTTTTCCTTTTCTCCTTGTTTTTCTTTTTTTTCCTTTTTTCCTCTTTTCTTTTTTCCTTTTTAATCTCGACATTTAGACTTTTTCTCAACATTTAGACTTTTCTCGAAATTTTGACTTTTCTCGAAATTTCGACTTTTTTTCTCGACATTTAGACTTTTTTCTTGAGATTTAGACTTTTTTCTCGACATTTCGCCATTTGCCTTCATTCTAAGGCTTATACATACAAGACTTTTCATTTTTTGCGGATCCAGACATATTTGTTTTTTGTGTTTTTGGTCCAATATTGATCTAAAACATTTTGGGTTGCCGACCCCTGTGTTAGACGGCTGCAGGTCCGGTGGTCTGAGTCCGGTGGTCTGAGTCCGGTGGTCTGAGTCCGGCCTGTAACTGACTCTGGTCTCTTTTCCCCCCAGAACGTGGACTGGGAGCTGCTGCTGCAGAGGAAGGTTCCCCCGCCCTTCGTTCCCTCCATCCGGGGAAAAGAAGACGTGAGCAACTTTGACGAGGAGTTCACCACCGAGGCCCCGACGCTGACGCCGCCCCGCGAGCCCCGCGTCCTCTCCCGCAAGGACCAGGACAGTTTCCGGGACTTCGACTACGTCTCTGACCTCTGCTAGTGGACCCGGACCTGGACCTGGACCCAACACACACACACACACACACACACACACACACACACACACACACACACACGGACGTTTCTGAAGGTTCTGGCCGTCTCTGCCGGAGCGGACCGACGTCCCCCGTCGCTGTGAATGAATGTGGACCCCCCGGGGTCAGGTGGTTCCTAACGATTGTGGAAAAGCATTTAGCCGTTATGTGTCTCATGTCGTCCCTGGACGGCCGTCAGCCCCCCCCTCAGTCATGTGACCTGTGATCATTACCCTGTTACCCCCCCCTCCTCGGTTTAGTCACCTAGCGCAGTGGCCTCTCGCACCGATCAATGCCTTACATTTTTACTTCCACTCAGAAACATTTCAGTTTTCATCCGAGGCCGTCGGAACGCAGCCGGGCGAGAGAAACGATGTGAAGACGAGTAACGACGAGTAACGAGGAGAATCGACAGAAAACGACGAGAAACGACGGAAACGTTGAGAAACAACGTGAATCCACGAGAAACAAAGAGAAACGAAGAGAAACGACGTGAAACGACGTGAATCGACGAGAAACGACCGATAGGACGTGAAATATTTTTCAACGACGGGGTAAAATAAAACCACTTCACGAACCGTTTTTTAAACTCGTGCTGCTCGGATTTTACAAAAGTAATCATGACGATTCCTCGGTGCTTCAATGCACAAAGGTTGTGTTTTAATTTGATTTAAACGCGTCGGACAAAGACACAACCGTCAGCATCGAAGCTATGTGTAAAAAAATAAAATAAAAAGAAGAAAAAGAAAAGATCTGAACACTAAACTGTGACGTAACAGGTTTTTCACGTTGAGCTTCACCGACCAGTCATTTCCTTTCAGGACAGATCTGTCGTCATGTCCGTTTTTAAAACTTTAGCCGCCTCGTCGTGGCGGCGTTCGGTTCGGGGCCAAATCTGGGACCAGCAGGCGAAACGCTCCTCGCTCGCCTTTCTCTCCACTCAGAGGACTTTGTGACGGCTGCTGAGGAACAAACCAACAACCAACAAAGAAGTAAACGCTGGACACGGGGAGGTGGTACAAACTTACATGGAGTTGGACGTGAAGCCGCATGTCCAGTATGATGGTGTGGATTTTACTTATCTTACCGTGTACGATGAAACAAAACCACTGAACGTATGAAATGACTTCTTTTATAAAGAAATCCTGGAGTGAAAACTGTGTCTTTTATTCTTGTTTCTGGGCTCAGAAGTGACGGGGGCAGCAGTACCGGCTCTGGCCACACGGGGGCAGCAAATCACAACCTTTGACTTATTTAGTGGTAAATCAGTCATTAAAATGATTTAATTTCAGTTAAGTTACATGATCATACAGTCACTCTTCTCAGTATCACTAGTTTGTCTCAGCAGCCTTTCAGGAATGTGAAGAATAAAAGCCCCCTCTGTCCTGAGAGAATTGATTATTATATGAATTAATCATTTACACCCACCAGTGGTAATTATCATCATAGGTTGTTCATAAACTTGTAGAAACAAGTAATCTAGTTAACTGAGACCCACTAGAACTAAAACTGGTGACTATTTAAACAATTTAAGAGCATAAAATAATCAATATCAAAATCACAACATCTGGTATTTCTGCTCATTAATCAGAAATCACTTTAGTTTTTAATTTTTTAATGATTGTGGTGGTGATCTCCATGCACTGACAGACACACTGACCTCATATATTTTATTCTGTGAGGAGACTGTCACTCCCACCAGACAAATAACCATTCACCCGAACAATAAAAAATGGATTACAAAGGACATGAAACACTGTCTATCTCTAAAGAAGAAGGCCTTCCTACAAGGAGACAAGCTTAGGGTGAGGGAACTGGAAAAGGAGTTCAGGAGGAAGGCCAAGCTGGCCAAGATCAACTTCAAGGACAAAGTGGAGAAGAAGCTAACATCTGGAAATGCAAGGGAAGCATGGCAGGGATTAAACACCATGATGGGCTGACCCACCAAACCTGCAGTGGTCAACTGCTCAGACCCAATCTCCTTTGCAGAACATCTCAACAGCTTCTTCACCCGGTTCAACAACAACAGCAGACCAAGCAACTGGACCTGTCCAACCCTGAGCTCTCCTTCAACCGTCGTCATAGACGAACAGCTGGTGACCTCCATCCTGCACAGAGTCAACCCACACAAAGCCCCAGGACCTGACAGGCTCGGAGGCAGGGTGCTCAAGGACTACTCCACCCAGTTAGGTGGAGTTCTCACCAGGCTGTTCCAGCTCCTCCTGGATTCTGGCTGTACCCCCAACCAGTGGAAAGAGTCCACAGTAATCCCCATCCCCAAAAAAGCACACGCAAAGGACCTGAAGGACTACAGACCAGTGGTGCTGACCTCAGTGCTTTGCAAGTGCATGGAAAGAGTAGTGGGTGACCAGCTGTCCGACATGTTGGCCGACAAACGACCCCCTCCAGTTTGCGTACAGAGCAAGACGTGGTGTAGAGGATGCAAGTCTCACACTTTTAGACACCGTCACAAAGCACATGGACTCTACACACCCACACACCAGGATTTTATTCATGGATTTCTCCTCTTCTTTTAACACTGTAAACACCAGCACCCTGCTGCACCGCCTGTCAGATCTTCAGGTGCACCCAACACTGCTTTTATGGATTTTTAACTTTTTACAGGACAGACCACAAGAAGTGCTTGTGAATGGTTTTAAATCGAGCAAACTGGTTTTAAACACAGGGCTTCCTCAAGGTTGTGTTTTATCTCCCATTCTCTTCTCTGCATATACCAACAACATATCTTGTAGCAGAGAAGGAATGTCACTTTTTAAATATGCAGACGACATGGCACTGGTTGCCCACATGACTGGTTCTGATGCCCTGACTCAGTACCAGCAGGCCGTCAGCGACCTGGTCCAAACATTCACTGAGAACTCACTCCAGCTGAACATTGCCAAAACAAAGGAGCTGTGCTGTGGAGGCAGAAGCAAGGCAGCAATAACGCCATCTCTTTTCCAGCCACTCAGCATCCAGGGGCAGCTAGAGCAGGTCCAGTCCTTTAAATACCTGGGGACTGAGATCCACACCTGTCTGTCCTTCACACAACATACGGACGGTATTTACAAGAAGGCACAACAGCGTCTCCACCTGCTGAGGAATCTAAGGACATTCAACATCAGCAAAGACATTTTAATTCTGGTTTACCGTTCACTCATTGAATCCATTTTTACATTCAACATCTCATCCTGGTACAACTTGCTCACCATCAAACACAAAACCAGACTCTCACGAATAATAAACCAGGCCAGCAAAATATGCAGATCACAACACACCCCCCTGTCTGATCTCTACAACCGCTCTGTGATCAGGAAGGCCACTCTGATCACAGAAGACCCCTCTCATCCCCTTCACCACTCATTTCAACTACTGCCGTCAGGCAGAAGGTATAGAATTCCACTGGCCCGGAAAAACATTTACAAAAAGTAATTCATTCCATCTGCCACAATCATTCTGAACACTATCAAATAGATTGTTGCACTTTTAACAGGCACCGTCATGTCTGTTTTAACTTATTTACAGTTTTTTAACGTATTTATTCTTTTTATATTGTAACGTGTCCTTATGGGAATGTGTGAATGTGGTTGTGAGCCCTGTCCAAGAGGAATTTCTGTCACCATTGGGACAGACAATAAAGTATTCTATTCTATTCTATTCTATTCATTTTTCCAAATGTACACAGGAATCTAACCTGGTAAAAACAACCACTGACCAATTAAAGAACAAATTAGAAAAAAAATATAAAAACTAAATATATATATGTAATATGTACAATGACCAGAAGTATTTACAGGATGGCAGGAATGAAAAATATAATTAAGTGTTCTTTAAGTGTCTTTGGGAGGGGAGTGTGATGGGTGAGATGGTCCTGTAACCTATAACTAAATATGAATACATTTACATAAATATATGAATAAATTGTGGGCAACGCTAAGTATCCCCACGATTCAATAGCTGGAAGATCTGGAAGAGCTTTGACATCAATCCAGTGCAGGCTGAGGATCTGCAGGTCCAAAATACAGTTTTAAGGGTTTTTGAAGTCCACAAGTCCTTCAGAATAAGAGCCCCAATCAGGAACGTGCATCCAAAAAACTGTTTTAAGGGTTATCCTAAGGTTTCTTTTTTCCAGACAAATTTCCAACTTCTTACCTTCCGTCTGACAGTTTCGGCGGATCTCCCGCCTTCCTCAGAGTGTCACGTGATGGGAAGTGACAACGTCCTGCTGTTTTTACTATAAGGGCGTGGCCGACTTGTCAGGTTTGACAGGTCGCCCCCCCCCCCCCCGCTGTCCTCCCTCCAAGAAACCGGTCCATGTGTGAGAGCATGTACGCTCCCTCATCCCTGTTCATCGTTTGTTGTCCTTGTTTCCTTATTTCTGTAATGAAATGTCAGGAGGGTTTCTGTGCCAGGGCTGCAGATCTGATGTCAGGATATGGGGGGGGGACACCAACGTGATTTTAATTTTTAATTTTTTGCCAATATGCAACTCTTACCATGCCATAAATTGGTAAAGGCTCGGCAAAAAATACTGCACAGGGAATCATTTATTGTGATGACCTTTCTAGTTTATTTGTCCTAAACAGCCAACAGTGTGTGTCACTGCTTTCTTAACTGTTATATTCGTAAATCATAGTTTTAAGGGTTTTGGGCATGTAGTGTCTACTCATCTCAAATTCTTCTCACCATCTTCCTTTTATCCTATGGGACTACTTTATGCACGATCAATTGATATATGGATGAAATATGGAGCCCTAAAGTCTGAAAATACATTTGTTCAATTTTGAATAATTTAGGGTTTTTTTATTGGGGGGGGGGCAATTCATGTTTTTCAGAAATTGGGGGGGACATGTCCCCCCCGTCCCCCCCGGGATCTGCACCCCTGCTCCGTGTCTGCCGGTGTGGATGCTGCGGGAGGAGTTTCATTACCTGATTGTGAATGACTTACACCTGTTTCGAGTAGGAGAGGAATAAAAGAGGGCTGGGAATGGCTGGACAGAGAGCGGGGAATACTTCAGTTTTATATATATATATATATATATATATATATATATATATATATATATATATATATATATATATATATATATATATATATATATATATATATATATATGAGACCAGCAGTGTTGGGTGTAACGCGTTACAAAGTAACGACGAGATTACATTCACCAGTAATGCAGTAATGTAACGCGTTACAGTTGTAATTTGGGTAATCCCGTTATAGTTACTCTAAGACAAAAAAAATTATGTTACTTTAGTTACTTTAAGCTTTTCAGCTACATGTAGAACGGGAGAACAGAAAAGAAAATCAAACTTGCCTTTCATGCGTCTTCACGCGTTGCGCAACACTTCTCTGACTTAAGGCTGATTTATGGTTCCGCGTTAAATCGACGCAGAACCTACGGCGTAGGGTACGCGGCGACACGCACCACACAGCGTATTTCTGCGTTGGTGTAACGCAGAACCATAAATTAGCCTTTAACGTGATCTTACGGGATTTTACGGGACTTCTGGTGCTGATCTGGGCACACAGTTCTGTTCAATTTATTTATTTATTAACAGGAGTTTAGAAAAGATTTATGATTTTGTAATAGTAAACTGTAATAGTTTTGGTTGCCGTCCCTGTCACTAACTGCTCCTGCCAGGACTTCACTCTTCCTGCTTCTCTCCTTCTCCGTCTCGGTGCTGGCATCCCTCCATCTCCACCACTTCATTGCTCTGTCTCGTTCCAGCCTACAAACGTTTGTGAGTAACAAACTGAAGCAATCTGCCAATTAAACTGTGGTATCTGGACCGGACGGCCGCCGGCTCCCGGTCCTCCATCCCTGACTCTTCCTCCGGACTCGCACCTCTCTGGAATCCCATGTTCTACTTTAAATGGCTGTTTAAATCACTTTGTGTTTGCATCTGCGTTCAGTAACAAAACAAACCTGACAGGTTTTTACAGTCAGGTTTCTCTCCCACTTTAAGTCTATTTAATGAAATCTCTATTTATGTGTTAAGAAGGCAGAAGCCTCTTTTCTCCCTTCAGTAAACCAAGTACACGCTCCTTTTCTGATAAAGCCAAAAGTATGAATCTGTAGCCTTGTCTTTTTTGTATTTTTAATGCATCAACAACACAAACAGCATAAGTTAGAGTTAGAAAAGGGAAACCTTCAGCAGGTAAATCTGCTTTACTGGTTACTCATTCATGTATGGAGCTTTTATTGCACTCTTACAATTTAAAAAGTTGGACATTAAATATTTCCTGAGTTTTTCCTACACAAAGCCATCTTGTGCTTGTCTTATGACTTTAGCAGCTCCCGACTCTGGGATCAGAGCTGCCAGAAGTGACAGACACACATTAAACTGGAGAAAAGGAATCATTAAGGCACTAAACTGGACTTGAACTTGAAAACATCGGCTAACGTCCCGAAACTTATTGGCCGTCCAGAACCAAGCATTTAATTAAGAACACGAACCTTCCTGTGTAAAGGAAACCATTTGGTCCACCAGAACTCCAACCATGAACCCTGTTACCGTGGTAACACTGCAGCATCGGTGCTGAACTTAGATCTGCAGCAGCAGAGCCATGAACCCTGTTACCGTGGTAACACTGCAGCATCAGTGCTGAACTTAGATCTGCAGCAGCAGAGCCATGAACCCTGTTACCGTGGTAACACTGCAGCATCGGTGCTGAACTTAGATCTGCAGCAGCAGAGCCACTCCGGCCACCGCCCATCTGGACGGGTTCTCTTTGGTCTTCAGCTTGAACGTCCACACGAACGTGGGTCCCCGCTGGCGCGTCTTATAGACGGGACAATGGTACACGACCTGACTCTCCTCTTTGGACGCAGGGATGGCCTTGATGAAGATGACGGGCATGGCCGGAGTGAGCTCCTTCAGCCGGGCGTCAACGATCAAACCGGACTGAAAGGAGAAGAGGAAGCAGGAAAACATTTACAAAGCCGCAGATATTTACAAATGACTTTGAGGCTGCAGTGGAAACGTCTCGTCATTGACGGGGGTGAACAATGTTTCTTTAGGAGGGGGATAACACTGTTTGAGTGATCGGGACTGAACCGAAGTGATGTGTGACTTTGTTTGCTGGTGAAAGTCTTTAGAGTTTGAGTCAAAGTCAAACTCCCCCGACGACACGCCCACCAAACACACTGCAAACTAGCGGCCTGTCTCATTAATTAATCCTCCTACACCAGGGGTCGGCGAGCCGCATGCGGCTCTTTAGCGCCGCCCTAGTGGCTCCTGGAGCTTTTTCAAAATGTTTGACCTTTTTTTTCTCCCTTTTTTCTTTTTCTCCTTTTTGTCTTCTTTGGTTCCTTTTTTTTCTTCTTCTTTCCTTTTTTTCTCTTTTTACTTCTTTTTTCTTCTTCTTTTTAATTTTTTTTTCTTTTTTTCCTTTTTCTTATCTTTTTCCTTTTTTCTCTTCCTTTTTCCTTTCCTTTTTAATCTCGACATTTAGATTTTTTTTCACAAAATTTTGACTATTTCCTCGACATTTCGACTTTTTTCTCAACATTTGACTTTTTTCTCGACATTTCGACTTTTTTCTCGAAGTGCATAATGAAAATACAAATCTCCCCCCAGTTATAACTAATATAGAAACATGCAGCATGTGTTGTCTTCATTCTAAGGCTGATACAAGACTTTTCATTTTTTGCGGCTCCAGACATACAGTATTTGTTTTTTGTGTTTTTGGTCCAACACGGCTCTTTCAACATGTTGTGTTGCCGACCCCTGTTCTAAACCAAAAGGGCGTCCACCAGAAAAGGTTTGGGAACCGGCGTCCGAGCTGATGAGTTGTTTTTTTATCAAATCTACACAGGTGTTATCAATTACTTGACTTTTCTTTGCAACATTGCTTTGTGTTCTGATGCTTCACTTTCATTGAATTTGGCCCAACGTTTACGGGGTTCCTGATCCCGATCATACGGGTGTTTGTGAGCACACACCTTCCTGCAGGATGAGGCTTCACCACCGTCCTACAGGTTTCAATGATGCATCAGACTGTTCTTAACGCATTTCTGGCAGTATCAGCAAAATGTGATGCTGCTGAAACAGAACCATCTTCTTTCATTACCACACTATGTGTCTTTTAAATAATACTTACCCGTTTATTCCGTTATATCCAGATGTTGGCTTTTTAACAGGCAGGGTAAATATTTGATTTGAGATCTTCAAACTAAACAGCAGTGGTGAGTAGGTGTTGTGCTGCACCTGTGTGTCCCAGCGAGCCCCCTCCATGAACAGGCCGTGTATGTACGCCCCTTCCCGGGGAGGAGTGGGGAAGTCCTCCCGGTTCTTCTTTGTGACATCACACTGCAGACTCATGCTGTCCAGAGGCCACTCGTTCCTGCAGAGCAAGGATGGAGAGGTTTACTTCTCCACAGCAGGATCTCCATCACGTTTATGTCTAAATAAACCAACGCTACTGTACCTTCTAGCCATGGCCTGCATGATGGCGGTGAGGAAGGACTGGGGGTTGAAGAAGCCGGCGAGCCACACGACGGAGGGTAAGGTGAAGTCAGTAGACCAGGCTTCCAGCTCCTTGATCCGGGCCAGCAAGTCCGTGAACCACAAAGCCAAGCCCGACATGGAGGGATACGCCCGTTTGGTCCAGTTCTCCGGCACCACGTCCAGGAAAATGGCATTCTGAAGGTTCTCCATGTCCGTGGTCATCGTCAGCTCTCCCTGGTTTGTGAGGATGAGAGGTCACATATTCATCATGATAGGTATTTGTAGAATATCCTGTTTTGATTTTTTATCTTTTTTAACAAAATTCACAAGAACAGCCTGTTGCTATGATAGAGACTTTTG